>NC_079147.1:99975959-100051324 GCF_945859685.1 Eupeodes corollae
AAATTTTTGGCTCATTTTCTAGATTTGGAAATGTTCAAAAAGCAATGTCTTAGCATTTAAAACATAAATAAATTAGGTGACTCTACAGTTCGTAGAGAACTGATGCGTAGAGCCTTACAACTCTCAACAATTCCTGTGGGCGAACTATTTAAGGGATGGAGGGGACCAACAGTTTTTATGCCGAATCCGAACGACTTATTTGAAAAAAAAACATTTTTCCTGACAAGAACTATTCTTGGAATTTTTTTTAATTACTTCCAGATGGCAGTACCCGTTAAAAAGAAATTTAGGTTGCAAAGGCAAGACTAGGCTGTGTGTCACGAAATTTCCCTTCCGTTTATAGGTTCTTCATGGTCGATTTGAACCCGTTAAGCCTTGAAGCTTTTTTTCTGACAAGTCAGGTAAGGAAATGTTTCCTATGGAGAAACTGACCAATGCCCTCTTATTAGGGCAAAAACAATGGTTTTTCCTTAAAAAAATGTGGTAAAAAATTTACCATTGTACTTTAAAACTTAATAGAAATATAGAAGTCAAATGAAAGGTTGCTTGATGTTAAAGCTCAATATAGCTCCAAAACGACATATGAATTTTTGACTGCTTTCGCAAAAACAACTTCTGCTAATGACAGTAATTGCATTTTAAGTGCTGTGAAATCCAAATATTTCAATTCTGCTGGTTTTTGAGCTTTGCCTGCAGTCGCCAAAATAATACCGATGATTTTCCTAGAATGTGTGAGAGAACACCTTGAAGCAACACTCCACACTGAGCAAGAATTATTTTGCACAGGATCCTCCCGCATTGAAAACATCGACACCTTAGGGATTGTTAGCGTACAAGACGTCGAATATCGATTACCACTTCACCTGCGTATGTGATTGTTCATCATCCGGAGAAGAGGGATGTGACTATGTGAGTCTGAAAACTAATATGAAAACCTAAGATTACTACCGTCAGCGGTATTGAACGAATCGTAAAATCAATCCTTTCGATCTTCAAATCGTGCCACCATGCCTATTCTACTTAAAACGTAACCCTAAAACTATAAAACAAGTATGTAAGCCGGCCCAGGCTTGAAACCCCATCCCGACTACCCACCAAAACTGGTTCTCCTGCTTCACCCTATCAGTTCGGTCCCGTTCGAACACAGCCCTACTGCTCCGCCTTGTGCTATGACTCCCCGATTGTACAGGAGTCGTCTATCTACAGTTCGTCGTCTGACGTGGTAGGTTAACGGAACTGCCAATCTATCCTGTATCAGACCGCATCTGTCTAAAAAGAGGAATTACTCTGGTGGAATGCAGCCGCTCAAGCGTGCATTTTCATAATACTCGTTGTTCAGATAGAACGCCCTGAAAATAAATTTGTTGGTCGAAGACATAGCTCTTGCAATGTGACCTCGAACGAGTTTTATCACGAAATTGTCAATTCTGTTGAATCGAGCCCCGTTGTATAGAACCTCGTTGGAATAGTAATGCACATAAGAAGATTCGGCTGTTCGATATAAGCCGGTACAGCGTCGTAAACACTGCCGCTCGAACACTCGAAACTTCTCCATCTGGGAAGGGGCAACGTTGAACCACATAGGACAACCATAAACGATCATCAGCCGTATGAGGGCAATGTAGCAAATTTCCTTCACTATGGGGTCAAGCCGACTGCTTAAAAACAGCCGTTTCGTCAGAGCGAAGGCTCTCCTTGCCCTGCCTGGTCAGAGCAGCATTTATATGTCTGTTGAAATATAAATACTGATCTAACCAGATACCGAGGTACTTCACAACACTTTTGCTCGCTAATGGCTGCCCGTGAAGATCAACGATGAAAATCTTGCGCCAATTCTTGCACGTATCTCCCGTGGCCATATACAACGGAGTCCGGAACAGAATTCTGGACATTTATTTTCAGTTTCCAGTCGTCACAATATCGCTGAATCTAGTCGAAATCACGCTGCAAGAGAATTATAATTACCTCAACCCTTCGGGTCGTTCTATACGCAATTAGATCGTCGGCGTACGCAATTGCCTTTGTAAGACTACCTATCAGATCGCTGGTGTAAATGCTGAAGATATTCGGCGACCATTTTTAATTGAGAATGTTTTGGTAGAAGTTACAAAAAACTTTCTACCGTTAAGCACATCATAAAGTATATACAACAATGGCTTGCTTATGGCAATGGCAAGCCTGCTCAGTTTTAGGTAAAGACTCTCTTACCATACGGTGTCAAAGGCCTTTTCCAAATCAACCAGAACACCACCTGTGTTTTGATTTATTTCATTGGATATCAGAAAAAAACCTTAGATGCAGCATTAATTTTGTCATGACCCGCCTTGCACCTGAACTGTTTAACCGGAATTATTTTGTTGTCCGCTGCCCACTTAGTCAGAGCGCTATTAATGATTTTTTCGAAAACTTTGCTGATGCTCGGAAGAAGACTTATCGACCGAAGATTTGACGGGTTGGAGTTGTCCTTTCACTTTTTCGGGAGAGGATGAACTACAGCGGTCTCCCAATGCATTGGATAATATGCACTATTTAGTGAATTGTTGAAGTGTGTGGTATAAATGTCAATTGCTTCCATCGGTAAATGTCTTAGTACAACGTTGGATATGCCATCGATCCCTGCTCACTTTTTATTTTGTATTGCATTGAAGATGAGCTGAAGCTCAACCTTCGTTGCTAACAAGGGACTTGGTCCCGTTTGCTCTGCGATTATGGCATTTTCCAAGGAGTCGTCATTGAACCGCGGTTCTCAGATCGTCATTGTGTCATATCATTTCGAAGGTAAAAGTGATTAAGTAGGGCTCTGTTGCCTAGGTCGTAGTTGGGGCGAATGCTAACATTAACCTTGTACACTTGCTGGAAAGCAGCTCACACCGCCTCTACTTTTTTCTTCGGATCTTCAATTAAAAAAAATCATCGTCAAAATGCCTTCTTCTGGATCTATTTGCGCTGTCCTGAGAACGTCTCTGTTCTCTTCAGTTCCTTGGAGTTTCAGACACGGCAGGTCATTATCGTTTATGTTCATTGCTTGCTTTCACTATATGACCATAAACAAGGCCCAGGTTCAATCATGAAGTGTTTTTGGTATTTATCTAGAAAAGCCATGTTTCTCACAAGGTCAATTGTATGTTGCCTGTTTCCGCGTTAAAAAAGCATCAGATTTAATTGTCTATGCGCCAAGTAATCAAATAAAAAACAACTTATTTTTAAATCCTTATATATGTTTCATTTAATTATTTTTTATTCACAACGCCCTATCACCAGGATGACGGTTCTGTTCAGGAGATTCAGATTAATCTGGATGACCTTCAGCGCGTTTTTTAATTATTTTTAGCTGCAGAGCTGGGGCATTACAACTCGCTGGAGATCTCGACTGCGCTTATAACATAACCTCGACGTTGTCATCAGCTTTGTCGATGTCTGTAGAATTTTTTATTTTGGCATTAATTATGCCAAAACTGAGTTTGTACTGGGTCTTTTCGAGAGCCTCTAGACTCCCCTCGCAAATCCTCAGAAGGTAAGAGACGCTAGTCTCCTGCGGTTCTTCTGCCTTAACTACAGCCCAATCGCGCATGGGGACCAGCGGATTTTGCCTCTGAAGACCGTGGATCAGGTCCTGTACGCTTTATGCTCATGAGCAGCAACCAAATGCGAGCCTTCGGTTATCTAGGGATGTCATTAGCTGGGATAAGCTTGAGCTTCAACCCCTTCCAGTTATTGCTAACCTTAGCAATGCTTTCACTAAGGAAATCCCTAGAAAACCTGTCCGCACACTTAATTACCCTCTACCCCCTGAGCATCTCGCCAGAGTCAAAACTAGGGTAGGGGCCCTCACTCTTTGATATAGTGTATGAAAACACCATCTCAGAGAGCTTGCCCTCGACAGAGTTCCACACGTTCAGCAGACCTTAGCTGTTTTTGGAGAGCTCATCCACAACTGCTACGTAGAGGTCATCCCTGACAACCTCACTAATAGTACGCAGTTGCGCTCCTCCAGAAGGTGGTGCTTTCACTGGCTTTGTCCGGTCGTCAAGCTTGCTCATTACCTGAGATCTGTTTCGCTTAAAGGCCTTTTCTCGGCTGGCTAGAAGGTTGTTGTATGCATCATCAACCTTCTGGTACTTTATTTTATCTTGGGCGTCCCTCTCATGAATCACTCCTGTCTCTTCATTTTTGGCAATCTTGGCAAGAATGTGAGAGGCCGTTTGAAAGCGGTTCCTGGGAAGAGCGCCTTCTGATGGTTTTGTGGTTCCTCTAGTTGCACTGCTACTCGAGGGTTTCGGTTTTGTATACGGTTTAGGAAGTATGAGAGTGTTATGAATAGCACTGCCTATACTTCCTGTGGTTTTGGCGCTAAATGAGCTCCCCTTCAAGGTCTCCTGGCTGGAGGCCAAGAGTTAATCCTCCAAGTCTGTGGATGGTTCTATGTTTGTCATGTCTAGTTAGTCCATTTTGTAAAGTTTGTTGAATGTTGGTCCCACGAGTAAGTCGGAAAAAGAGGTCAGCCCCGGCAGAGCCGATATACCAGGGTAAGGAAGAATATAAGACGGACCCTGCCAAGGCATCCGAACGAACGTACGTTCGCTACGATTTTTTCGTCGTCCATAGCTCAAGAACCAGTAGAGATATCGACTCCAAAAAATAGGCTGGGATGCGACCCACACTGATAACTTCCCATCCCGTCTGTCTATTTCTCTTGCTTAAAAGTTTGTAGGTTTTCGTGTTGGGCTAAAAAGTTGTCAACTGAATTATTCTAACAAATTTTAAAATTACCAACAATATTTTTCATATAAGGAAACAGTTTAATTTAAAAATCTAGTTTTGTTAAATAGATTTTTAGTCGAAAAAAATGTTTACCAATTTTTATAGCATTTTTTAAATTTTTATAAATTGGATGAATGAAATAAATTTGAGAGATATCAAGAACCGAACATCAATTTTTACCAAATTTGCGTAAAATTTTTTTGTAGATTTTATATTTGTATGAAAAAACTGACTACTGAATATCGAAAACAATATTTTCTGTGAAATAAAAAGAGTTTGAAGGCAATACTTTTGATTTTTGAAAAGCTATTCGTTTTTTTGTATTGTTTTTTTGTCAATTAGGTTTTCCTCAAAGTTTTACTGATAAAAAAGATAAAAGTAGTTTAAAGCCAATATTCCACAGTTTTCAAAAAAGATATTTGAGTCGAAAATCAATTTTTACCAACTTTTGTTAATTTTTTGTTTAGGTTCTTATTTTTTGTAAAAGAAACTGTCAATTCGATTTTTCTCAAAATTTTACCAGATGTTTAGAACTTTATTCTTCGTTTTTTTAAATAAAATTATTTTGTTTTCGTAAAATTTTCGCGATGACACTTTTTTTTGTTATTTTGATTTATAAAAAAACTGTATATATAATTTAATTTTTACGGAAAACACGTGACCAAAGAGTTATCTTAATATTATATCTTAAAGCACATAAAAACCTTGCAGTGCAGCTAAAACACAAGTTTCTTCATGCGGAAAAGCTTTGTATTTCCTTTGCTGTCAATAGTACTTTCGTATATGTACATATATTACTCCACCCGTCTTCGAGATGGTCTCATCTCTATTTCACTCCTCTATATAGATATTTCGTTTTTAAGAGTTCCAAAAGATCATTCAAGAAAGACATAAACTTGTGACATGTGACTTCACTATAGCAGCATAAAACTAAAATATATGACTCTTGTCGTAAACTTTCCTCGTATCTTGAATATTATATCTTTTGCACTCTATTTCATCTTCGATATATGCTCGTGGAGAAAAGGGTCGATACCCAAATAAATCAATAAAATTGTATAAAGTCACAGTGTCACTACCTAAACAGAATCAAGATCCTTTGAGGTAATTGCTGTTAAATTGAGTCTCCCAATTAGGAAGAGTTACATATGTATGTATATTATTCAGTTAGCTACTAGCGAAGGATATATGGTTTACCTTGGTTTAGATAGTCCAATAAAAGTTTAATTAACTCAATTTTAAATTAGGAACTACCTTTATTTGAAACTTTCAACAAGAATCTGTGATTTGTTCTATTTATAAGGATTCAAGTTCAAGGGTATGTACAAAAAATTTCCCTTCTTTAGGGATTTAAGTCGACAATTAATTTAACTTAAACTGTGATTAACCACTTTAATAAATTGTGTTTTTCTTAAATTTAACATGACATGTGCTCTTTTTGGTTTAAAAGCGAGATTATTCCAAAACCCTTAACTTAGAAATTAAAATTCAACGAAAAATAATTTAAACGAAAACAAACTACGTTTAAAATTTGAATTCGATTTAAAGTTGAGATGAAATGAAAACGGAAGACATTGACAGTTAAGCCTACTGATTGCCTTAATAGACAATCTAAATACACAGAAATTTTAACCTGTCAAACAACAAAATGTCAAGTGAATGTAAATGTTTTGGATCACTCTTATTGACTGGGTTATATTTGGAGCATCAGTGTGCTTTGATTGCAGTACCTGTGGCATTATTCGAGTAACCGTAGTATGTTCCCCAAAATCTACAAGATATTCAGGAAAAAAAACGATAATCACATTCCGTGTCTTACACTCCAAAGAACTGAAGAGAACAGAGACGTACTCACGACACCGCAAATAGATCCAGAGGAAGCCATCTTTGACGATGACTTTTACATAATTGAAGATCCGAAGGAAAAAGTGGAGGCGGTGGGAGCTGCTTTCCAGCAAGTGTACAAGGTGAATTTTAGCAATTCGCCCCAACCACGACCTGGAAAACAGAGCCCTATTTAATCACTTTTACCTTCGAAATGACATGACACAATGGCGATCTGGGAACAGCGGTTTCATGCGGTTCAATGACGACTCCTTGGCAAATGCCATAATCGCCGAGCAAACGGTAGTCCTTTATTAGTGACGAAGGTTGAGCTTCAGCTCATTTTCAATTCAATAAAAAATAAAAAGTCAGCAGGTGTCGATGGCATATCCAACGATGTACTAAGCCATTTACCGATGGAAGCAATTGGCATTTATACCACACTCTTCAACAATGCACTGAATAATGCATATTATCTAATGCATTGGAAAACCGCTGGCGCTGTGGTTCATCCTCTCCCGAAAAAGGGAAAGGACAACTCCAACCCGTCAAATCATCGGTCTTCTTCAGAGTATCAGCAAAGTTTTTGAAAAAATCATTAATAGGGCCCTGACTAAGTGGGCTGCGGACAACAAAATATTTCCTGATAAACAGTTCGGGTTTAAGGCGGGTCATGACACAATTCATGCTGCATCTAAGCTCGTTTCTGATATCCAATGGAATTAATCAAAACAACAATGCGCAGGTGCTGTTCTGGTTGATTTGGCCTTTGAAAGGCCTTTGACACCGTATGACTGAGCTGGCTTGGCATAAGCAAGCCATTGTAATGTAACTTCTACCACAACATTCCTAATTAAAAATGGTCTTCAACAGGGAGCGGTGAATTCGCCGATTCTCTTCAGCATTTACACCAGGGATCTGATAGGTAGTCATACAAAGGTAATTGCATACGCCTACGACCTGCGTACAGAACGGCCCGAAAGGTTGAGGTTATTAGAATTCTCTTGCAGCGTGATTTCGACAAGATTCAGCGATATTGTGACGACTGGAAACTGAAAATAAATGTCCAGAAGTCGGAAACAATTCTGTTCCGGATTCCGTTGGATATGGCCACGAGGGCTACGTGCAAGAATTGGCGCAAGATTTTCATCGTTGATCTTCACGGGCAGCCATTAGCGAGCTAAAGTGTTGTGAAGTACCTCGGTATCTGGTTAGATCAGTATTCATATTTCTACAGACATATAAATGCTGCTCTGACCAGGGCCAGAAGAGCCTTCGCTCTGACGAAACGGCTGTTTTTTAGCAGTCGGCTTGACCCCAGAGTGAAGGTAATTTGCTACATGGCCCTCATACGGCCAATGATCGTTTATGGTCGTCCTGTCTGGTTCAACGTTGCCCCTTCCCAGATGGAGAAGTGTCGGGTGTTCAAACGGCAGTGTTTACGACGCTGTACCGGCTTATATCGAACAGCCGAATCATCTTATGTGCATTACTATTCAAACGAGGTCCTATACAACGGGGCTCGAATCAACAGAATTGACAGTTTCGTGATAAAACTCGTTCGAGGTCACATTGCAAGAGCTATGTCTTTGACCAACAATTTAATTTTCGGGGCGTTCTATCCGAACGAGGCATTCCTCTTTTTAGATAGATGCGGTCTGATACAGGATAGATTGGCAGTTCCGTTAATCTACCACGTCAGACGAAGAACCGTGGATAGGCGACTCCTGTACAATCGGGACGTCATGGCACAAGGTGGAGCAAAGCTCCTTCGGTTCAGTAGGGCTGTGTATGAACGGGACCAAACTGATAGGGTGAAGCAGGAGAACCAGTTTTGGTGGCTTCTTTCGGCACTTGATAGTGGGTAGTCGGGATGATGGTTTAAGCCTTGTACGGCTTACATACTTGTTTTATAGTTTTAGGGTTTAGTTTTTTGTAGAATAGGCATTGTGGCACAAAAAAAAACACACACACAAAAAAAAAGAATTAAAAAATAAAACAAAAAATTAACAAAAAAAAAACATGGAATATAAAAAAACATACAAAAAAAAAGACAATAAAATATAAAAACAAAAAACGTTAGATTTGCTGCTGTGGTTGTTCTACTTTTAAGCAGTTTATAGGTAGAATAGGTAGTTTAAGTTAGTTTTAAGTTTTATAGTAGGGACCTTATTTTAAGTAGTTTGTAAGTGAAAATAAAAAGGATATTGATATTAGTTTAATACAAAAATAAATAAAATATAAATTGAAGTAAAATTAGATCTTAGGGCCGAAAGGCATTAGTATTAAGTGTTATAGTTTAACTTAGAGTGTCCGTATGGGACCATTAAGTTAGTTGTAAAGTTATGGATAATTAGGCTAGTTGTATGAATTTTTGTCTAGCTTTAAGATAGGTTTAAGAATGAATTAATAAAAATGAATTTAAAAAAAAAAACGCGTGGCATGATGGTAAGTGCGTTGAACTGTCATACAAGGGGTTGGGTTCAATCCCTGACTGTGCCATCTTAATTTAAAAAAAAAAATATTTTCGCGGGTACTGCCTTATGCGAGGAATTGACAAATCCTTCAAGAGTAATTCTGGTCATGAAAAAGTGCTTCCTCAAATTAGCCTTTCGGATTCGGCCTAAAAATGTAGGTCCCTTCCATTCCTGACAAAAGTACTCGCACACAGGAATGGTTGAGAGTTGTAAGTCACTAGGCCCTGGTGCACAACGGACTGTTGCTCCACCCAATTTAATTCAAGTGTGCTTTGATTAGGTTTAATTAGTTTAGTTCATAAATATATACAAATTTACATTTCAGTGTTTTGATATAACTAAGTCTTTTTTGGTTTGGCCGAAGGCCGTCTACCAGAGTGACATTTTAATTTAATTTGTACATTTTAAAAAATTAAAACTTTAAACATTAAATTATTATTATTACTTTTTTTTTAAATACATTTATCATTATTATTTAAAAATTTTCTTGCATAATTTGGTTTCTGGAACGAAAAGCTTTCGTAATATACCCTACTAGAGGGTCCCAACCGCGCGCTCTCTCCATTCTAAATTTTGATTACTTCGTCTAGACCATGAACAATAGACTCCACTGCAAAGAAACACCTTCGAAATTCCTTGAGTATTGGACAGGTTCTGTATTGCGACGACTCTGCTTCCTTAGTGGACTTATCATAAATCATATTTCCTTCCTCAGCAAATATTAGAATTTGAACTTCATGCCTTCATTATTATCGGTGGTTGATCCTGTAAAATCTGCTGAAGATTCGTTGGCCAATTTGTTCCACTCAGTAACGCTATTTCCACAAGAATGTAACAGCTGCATGAGAACCAGTCTTGGAATCCTTTCTTCTCCCATCGTCTTGTCACATAATCGAAATGTATTTTTAGCCTATCCAAAAATAGCGGTTTTATACCTGTTTGCAAGTATAAAATATAATTTGGTGAACTACTAGGCAGCTTGAAAGTATTTCGAATAAAAAAACGAAGACATTTTTCCACAACCTCAAAGCAAATATATCCCCAAACTTGGGTTCCATAGAAGAGAATTGATAATGCAGTTGTACAAAAGATTTGAAACTTTGCTCCATGTGATATTTTTCTAATTTCAATACAACTTTTCCACACAGAATACATAGCTCATTTAGCTTCAGATAGTTTGTACTGAAGATGCTTATTAAGGTTTAGATTAGAATCAATTAAGACTCCTAGGTACTTGTACTCTTTCACAATCTCTATTGTTTCTTCCTCAAACGTCTACTTTTCACTCCTCGAAAACCTGCCACCTTCCCTTCTCATAATCATAATTTTCGACTTGACAAGATTAACCGATAAATTGCTGGTTTTGTAGTAGCGTTCGAGTAGGTTTATATAACTTTTCCCCCTTATACACTAAAGATAATGTCGTTTATGTACAAAACATAAAATAGAGGACTAAGAACAAAACCTTGTTTAACGCCCATTGACGTTTTAAACTCTCCTGAGAGGAATTTACCATCCAATAATCTTGCAAAATTTTCTTTGTAGGTTGCTCTGATGGCAGATATCATTTTTGTAGAGATTCCGTATCCGTAGAGTTTGTAGAAAAGTGCTTCTCTGCGAATTGAGTCAAAAACTGTCCAGAAATCTACAAAAAAGGCATACAGCTTTTTCCCCCTCTTTTTATAGATGTCACCAATATTAACGAAAGAGAAAATTTGGTATATCGTTGAATAGTTTTTCCTGAAACCCGCTTGAAATTCATGCAATATCTGCTTGTTTTCGACCCACACGCTTAATTTGGAGCAATACTGTTCAACCGTATTGCTCCAAATAACTTTGCCACTGCGTTGAGAAGTGAAATGCCTCTGTAATTAGTCGGATCTTCAGGGTCTCTTTTCTTGTGTAGTGGGAAAATGATTGCTCTTCACCTTCTTCACCTGTCTCAAAAATTCTGTTGTACTCCACGGTTAAAAATTTTAAAAATTCGGACGTTAGATTTTTAAAATATTCAAAGGATAGGTTCAATTACTTAATTAAAGTGGCGCTACAGTCCTGTGTGAACTAGGGCCTCTCATTATTAACTTCTCCATCTAGCTCGGTCACTAGCAAGATGTCTCCAATTGCGCACTCCAAGTTGGGTCACCCTAGGTTCTTTCGACTGCTTTTATCAGGCTTCTGCACCGTGTAGCAAGACGGGGATGATGAGGACCTTATAAAAGGGATTTTTCAAAAGCTATAGGAAAGTTTTTCAAAAAGCAACACATGCAATTCAGAAAGTGCACAAAGTCTTTTTTTTAATGAATAGTACGGTCCATATAATTTAATGTTTAAAGATTATTTCTTGTAAATGTTGACCTTGACTGCGCCTCAAATGGTCCACCCGCTTAATCTAATATTGGCATACTATTTCCAACACGGTGGTACCCGTGGCATGATGGTTAGTGCGTTGGACTGTCATGCTAGAGGTCTTGGGTTCGATCCCTGCCTATGCCATCTAAAATCTTTTTACGGGTACTGCCTCTTGCGAGGAATTGACAACTTCTCCAAGAGTAACTATTGTCATGAAAAAGTGCTTTCTCAAAATTAGTCGTTCGGAGTCGGCATATAAACTGTAGGTCCCCTCCATTCCTGACAACATTACTCGCACACAGGAATGGTTGAGAGTTGTAAGTCACTAGGCCTTGGTTCTCAATGGACTGTCGCGCCACCCAATTTATTTTTTTATTTCCAACATTTCGGCGGGTATTCACGAATAAATGCTTCAATGTTGTCTTCCAATGTGTCAATTTAAGCGGGCTTGTCTTTATAGACATGATTTTAACACAGACACAGCGCCACCCAAAATAGTCTAAATATGTTAAATCGCACGACCTAGGCGGCTAATTGACCGGTCCCGAACGTAAAATAAAATGTTCACTGAACTCGCCTCTCAATAAGTCCATTGTTGCGCATGCTGTGTGGTATGTGGCGGCGTCTTTTTGAAACCACGTGTCATGGAAGTAAAGCTCATTTTGGGCAAAAAAAAAGTTGGATTTTTTTTATAATAATAAGCGCCCACTCAAGGGGTTGCAAATTAGTTTTGAATTCCTGAATATTGCAATGACTAGGAAAGACAGAGTGTGGTACGGAATTCCACATTCACGTAGTACGGCTAAAGAACGAATATCTGTACTTGATAGTACGACCGAAGGTGGGCTCGAGGGTATACTTATGAGCATTTCTAGAAGCGCAAGTATTACGGTTGAACTGTTTAAGTGAAGGAATGCACCTGTCTATTTCAGTAGAGCATAAACAGATAAAAAAGCGTGAGAAAAGAAACTCCTATGATGGTAATATCGTTCAATGCTATCCAAGAGGCTTAAGGAAGTTGAGCACAGAGATGAGAGTTATACTCAAAAATTGGACGTTTATAAGATTTGTTGATAAGAGAGCCAGATCAGAGGGGGAGAAGAAACTTCTTGCATCGGCTTAAAAATCCCAAACATCTTGCGGCAGTTTTGGCGACATCGCTTAAGTGATCGTTCCACAAAAGGTGGTTGGTGATACACATACCGAAAAAATCGAAATGTTCAGTCTCTTCGATGCAAGCGCCATCCATGGATAATGGGAAGAGGGATGTATCTCGCTTTAACAATATAAGACAGCATTGGGTTATTGAAGCAATAAATTCCACTCTGTTTTTTATTCGCCATTGAACAATGCTGTTTAGGTAATTTAATGAGCTTATCATATTTTGTCGTTGCAGTTTCACATCCGAAGAAATCTGAAAAGGAATATGAAAAGCTAAGAGTACTATCGTCAGCTAAATAATTTATTCGATTAAAAGTTGCAGACAGGAAGTTGTTAATAAAACACAAGAAAGAACAGAAACCTGATGGCAAACTCTATCAAATGCTTTTGAAATATCAAGTGCAATAATAATACTTTCTCCAAAACTGTTCGGTGAGATAGTTTTTGAGCTGATCAGTGTTTCCATTCGAAAGAAGTGCAATTGGAACATAGTTAGATAGTAAGAGGTTGAGGTTGAATGAACTCTATAAATGCTACCATTGTGTTTATTCTAAGTAAACATAGTGAGTGGTTGTTCGCCCTTCTGCCAAATGATTTTTTGAAGAAAGTACCATACGACTTATAATAAAGATTTTCGAATTTGCTTCTAATCTTGCTGTGGCCGATACTTAAATAATTGTAAATCGTTATTCACATCTTGGTTATGCAAGTCTGCTCATCGAAAGAGTATAGTCAAGTTAATGAATAATAATTGTTAGAATTTTGTTGTCCTTTTTTGGTTATCTTCGGTAATTTTCCTTCCCGGAAAAAATTTAAAATAGAATTCACCAAAATAAATGCAAAAAACTTACCAGACACATTTTCCAAAGCTTAAAACAAAAAAAGCACACAATAAATTTCACGTTCTCATTCGTAATGCCATCAATTAGCTGGAAAATGTAGGATTTTATTTTGTATGCAGTTCTGAAACAAATCACGTTCGTTTTTCCCCCATGATGTCCAGAAGTGATTTGGTTTTTCATTTTCATTTTGATTCTTTTTATTTTTGTATTCCTGTTTTGTTTTCACTTTACAGTTCTATTTGGTTTTTATGAAGATTTTTCAAATTGAACAAGTGATGGACAATCCAACTTGTGGCCTATAATGGAAATGGAAAATTTAACGTTATTATGGATACTGTATACTGACCAAAGCCAAAGCTACGACGACGACGAAGCGACTATGTGGACGTCTATAAAACGTCAGAAAATTGCTACAAAGTATCTATCTATCTATCATATAAATATGTGCTCGGATACGTATAAATGTTGACTGCTTTGGCTGCCACGTGAAGGGAAAATCAAATTCTGAGTTAACATCATTAATTTTCATATCAAATTAGCGGGCTATAGTCCCTCTCGAAAAGGTTTTTGCAAATGAGAGACTAGGTTATAATATAGAGTGGCTCTTTTGTATATATAAGGCTACTTTTATTGCGATAGGCTGTACATGTACAATGGTTCCATTGGTAGGATATGTTCGGAAGTTAATATAGGATATTTTTCATAATGGTTTAGCTGAAGATATTTCAAGTGAACTTAATAGGCATTCTGATTATCACTCATAGAATTCTTAAAGCTAAGTTTTGATATGTGATAAGTAAACTCTTGAAGTTTTGTCAACTTATTTATATTTTGTAATAGCTTTTAATATCCATTAAGAAGCCAAATGTTACAAATTAACCAGTAGCTTAATTAATAGGGTAATAGAACCTGAACAAATGAAACCCTCTAAACTGCACCAACTAAACAGGCATCAGTTAACTTAAGACGTCTTACAAAATCATCTCTTCCGTAATATATTAACGTCGAAAGCCCATCGCAACAACCTGATAAGACTTTAATTACTAACTTATGGGGGCGCTACAGTACAGAGTTATTCTTCGTTGGATTTCAGTATTGATTATAGTATTGCCTAGGTAGGTCTTTAACTACCTCGAAGTTATAGCTGTCCATTGTTGCGTTTTGTCCAATACGTCATCCTTTGATGACAGCATATACTTGGTCTTGCCCTTATTTACCACTAAACCCATCTTCTTCGCTTCCGTCGCAATACTCAAAAACGCTCCACTGACATCACGCTTTGATCTTCCAATTATGTCAATATCATCTGCGTATCCGAGTAATTGGATGGACCTTTGGAATATTGTGCCACTAGTGTTGACGGTTCAGTTTTGCACAATTCTTTCCAGAACGATGTTGAAGAAATTGCATGACAGTGCATCGCCTTGTCTAAAACCTTTTTTGACATCAAATGCATGTGTGAGATCTTTTCCGACATTGATAGAGCAGCGTGCATTCTCCATCGTCATTCTGCACAAACGGATAAGTTTGACAGGGATGCCAAAACTAGACATTGCTCTATAGAATTCTTCCCTATGGATACGCAGCTTTAAAATCGACAAGGAGGTGGTGGGTATCGATTAGAAGTTGCTAGGTTTTATTCCAAGATCTGCCGTAGTGTGAATATTTGGTTGATAGTGGACTTAACGTTTCTGAAGTCACACTGATAAGGACCAATCAGATTGTTGATGAACGGCTTCAGACATTCACATAATAAGGCACAGAGGATCTTATATGCAATGTTAAGGAGACTCTGTAGTTGGCGCAATTTAGAGGGTCACCTTTTTTATGTAACGGGCAAACTATGCTTAGATTCCCCTCATTGGGCACGCTTTCTTCCGACCATATTTTGCAGATGAGCTAGTGCATACTCCCTACCAAGTCATCGCCTGCTGCTTTAAATAGTTCGGCAGCGATGCTGTCAGCTCCAACAGCTTTGTTTGACTTCATTTTAGATATAGCTACCTTCACTTTCTCGAGGTCGGGTAGGCGGAATTTATGATCTGTATCACCTATAGGTTGAGTGGTTCTATCTCCCTTACAGTGGAATTTGGTTCGTCATTGCCGTTGTATAATTTGGAGAAGTGGTCTTTCCATAGTCTCAAAATAGGATGCGGTTCTACTACGGTGTTTTCCTGATCGTCTTTACAAGCTTCAGTTTGTGGCTCGTACCGTAGAGTGTTTTTTTCTGCTTGAAAGCTGCTCTGGTCCTTCTGTGCATCGCCTTTTTCCATGCCTGTTGCTTAGCTGCGTGCGCTTGTTGGCATTCGCCATCAAACCAGGAGTTTCACTGGGGTCACCATTTGAAACCTTGCAATGCAGAGTCGGCATCTTTGATGGCTGTAAAAAAATGTTGCCATTGGTTTTCAATGCTTAATTCAGGCAGCATAGGACTTCTAAAGAAGTTATTAGAGATTCAATCGGAAAAAGACATGGCACAGTGCTTCCTTCTTTTAGGTTAGATCGGGATATCCGTGGCCGCACCTTGGCAACAACAATATAGTGTTCTGATTCAATGTTGGGTCTTCGGAATGTTCGAACATCCAGTATACGGGAGAAGTGTTGTGCGTAGATCGCAATGTGGTCAATCTGGCAAACCGTTAAATGATCAAGCGATTTCCATCCAAAAAATCAAATGGGGTGGCGCAACAGCGATTTCCATCCCCCCTTGTGTATATCAAGATGTATGAACTGGGCATTAGCTACCAGAACGTCTCGCCTTGCAGCGAAACTGATCAACCTTAATCCGTTGTCGGTGGTGGTGTCGTGAAGGCTGCATCTTCCAATTGTGCTACGAAAGATGTCTTCTCTTTCTTACTTGGCGTTAAAATCTCCTGAGATAATTTTAATGTCACCCAGGCCACTGCTCATAAATCTTGTCCAGGAGCTCGAAGAATATGTCTTTGATGTCTTCATCTTTTTCCCCTGTTGAAGCATGCGCGCATGAAGGGCTTATGTTGGCCAATTAAGCCTTGTTGTGAATTCACCCCAACAGCACCTGGAGGGCCAGATCCTTTGTATAACTCCAAGGACGGGGAGCCGGATAAACCGCTCCTAAGTTCAACCTTACCGGAACTTAAGACGCCAAAGTTGATTAAATCTCGAGAATTCATCCGCTGCCGTCTGGATAAGGAGAAATGCTTTACTGAAAACACCTCTCTCTCCCCCCTCTCTCGTTTGCTGCCACCAACATCTTTCTGGGGTTAGAACCCAATTTCCAGTTGAGGTACTCGGCGCCTGATGTTCATCGTGGGGACGTGAGAGTAGGACTTAATAGACAGAGGTGGGTTTAAAAAAAAAAAACTGTGGACTCTTGTGTCCTCTTGAATTCACATGTCTATCATTTGAACATTACATCAAAAAATATTTACATTACAGCGGATTCAGATCCATCGATAAACAGGATTTCTAGGCCGCATATGACAGAATCTACAGAAACAGGTACTATGGAGGTACTATGGACGCATGTCTAGTTTTGGCATATCTGTCAAACTCGTCCGTTTTGTGCAACTTAACAGAACCCTTCGATATCAAAAAAGACTTTACACAAGGTGATGTGATTTCTTTAACAACGTCCTTGAAAGAATAGTGCATAGCTCCCACGGCTTTCTAAAGTCTGTCCAATATGCTGTTGACATTGACATAATCGAAAGAACAAAGCGTAAATACAATAGGATTTTGTGAGTATTGAAGCAGAGAAGGTAAAAATAAGTTAAACGGTTAATGAGGGCAAAACAAAGTACATGCTATCATCAAGAAGAGAGCTCCAACACCGAAACGTCACGGTGTAAACGTACCCATCGACAGACGTAACTTTGAGGTAAATATGAACTTTGTCCATATAAAGAGTAATTTGTTAGTTATTGTCTTTTTGGCAACACTCGTTTAAACAGCGGACGAACCTTTCGTGCTTTATTTCACTGTCAAACATCTTCGTAAAAAACTTGAGGAATTCTGCCTTTTCCTCAGGTCCCACGCTCGTTGTTAATGATACTCCATTTTTAAGCTCCTTTGAGAAAGCTTATCTTTTTGCTAGCCAGTTCCCTGCTTATTTAACGCAGACAGTGAGTTTTATGACTCCGTCTGTCATTCAGCGCGTTAATGATTCTATAGGGCCAATATTTGTTTGCATTCGAACTGTGGAGAGAGTCCTAAAAGATCTCAACATACAATCCGCTTGTCCGGATATCAAGCGGATGGAGAACAGCATTTGTCCAGCCGAGTCCCAAAAAAGGCGAATACTCCTCAACCTCTTATAACCGACCGATAGTACTTACGTCCCTTCTTTCCAAGGTCAAGGAAACGCTAATAAATTATCAGCTCAAGAAATATCTCATAGATCGTGAGCTTCTTATTACCAACCCGACATTACGGCTTTTGCAGCAATAGGTCCACTGGTGATATCATGGTTCATCTCACCGAACAATGGAGCAAATCTTTATATCATTTTGGAGAAAGTAAGATTGATATTTCAAAAGCATTTAATAGGGTTTGACATCAGGCTCTCTTATCGAAAATACATGGTTTCGGTTTTCATGAATCCTCTCGTCATTGAATTAGAAATTACCTTTCGGATAGTTCAATACAAGTAGTATTGGATGGGTTCAAGTCTGAAAAGCACAAAATAAATGCTGGTGTGCCCCAAGGCTCTGTTCTATCTCCAACACTCTTCCTCATTTTTAACTTTCCATGAGAATTGAAATTTGTAATTTCCCGACGTTTCAAGGTTCATAGAGCCGAAATAAAAGATTTTTAGAAATGTGTCTGTGCGTCCGTACGTCTATGCGTTCGTAACGATTTTTTCGTCGTCCATAGCTCAAGAACCACAAGAGAAATCGACTTCAAACAATTTTCGTTACACAGATAATAATTCGAAAGGATGCAGAAAAGGCTTTAAGAAAATTGCGTGGGTGGTTTTTAACCATAGCAGTTTAGAAAAAGGTGAACATTTTGGTTAAAACTCAATATCTCACGGACCAATGACGCAAAAGACTTGAATTGAATTTTATATTATATATTGTAACGCTTTTTGAAACATATATATTCTTGGAAAAAAATTCTATTAATGGTCTTTTTTATAAATCAAAAAAACTGGAAACATGGTAAAATTTTGAGAAAAATCAAATTGACAGTTTTTTTTTATTAAAATAAAAACCAAAACTTAAAGTTGGCAAATTGATTTTCGACTCAAATAGCTTTTCACAACTTAAAAATATTGTCTTTAAACTTTTTTCGTTTCACAGAAACCAAAAAGTAAAAATTTAAGAAATGCTACTAAAATTGGTAAAAATTTTATTTAACAAAACTAGATTTTAAAACTAACCTATTTCTTTATACGAAAAATGTTGTTAAATAAATAAATTAGGTGGCGCAACAATCCGTAGAGAACCAAGGCTTAGTGACTTACAATTCTTAAACATTCCTGTGTGCGAGTAATTGCAGGAATGGAGGGGACCAAAAGTTTTTATGACGAATCCGAACGGCAAGATTAAGAAAGCACTTTTTCATGACAAGAATTACTCTTGGAGAATTTGTCAATTGCTCGCAAGAGGCAGTACAGTTGAATTAAACTTTAGGTGGCACAGGCAGGGATCGAACCCAAGACCTGTCGCATGACAGTCCAACGCACTAACTATCATGCCACAGGTACTACAAAAACGTTGTTGGTAATTTTAAAATTTTTTAGAATAATTCAAGTGACAACTTTTTTAAGAAAACACGAAAACCTAAAAACTTTTAATCAAGGCAAATCGAGAGACGGGATGGGAAGTTATCAGTGTGGGACGAGTCTCCCACCCAAGGCTTCTTTTTTTTTTGTTGATTCATAATGACAGACCTGTTTGACAAGTTTTCAACATCGCCCAAACAAGATATTGTAAAAAATAAATCGAGCCAACCAGTGAGTAGGTTTTCTAAGGCCATGCAAGGATTTTGTCCCCCCTTCTTATCTGGCTGCTATCTACAAGAGTTATAAACAAACGTCCAAAGCTTGAATGCAACTCCCATCTCTGGGCTGGTGCTCCTGCAACAATTTAAGCCTCTTGGACAGTATTGAACTCTGAGCATTTAAATTGATTGGTGATTTTGTCATAATTAGTCCATTTACTTCACTTGAACATCGTCGTAAAGTTTCTTGTCTATTCTTTTTTTTAAGGTTATTTTAACGGTTTATGCTCCAGAGACATAGCCAGCTACATTTCTTCCTTTAAACAGTAATAGTGGCGCTTTTAGGAATGCTTATCAATATTCCCTCCAGCACAACTTTGGTCGTACTGTCGAGTACAGAGATTCGTTCTTTAGCCGAACTGCACGAATGTCGAATGCCTTATCACACATGTCTTTCCCAGTATTGCAGCATTAATTAATTTAAAATCAATGTGAACTGACATAACCTTTCCAACCCTTTCTACTTTTTCTAGCGCTCGAAGGGTTGTAATATTCCCTTGAGTGTGCTCTTATTAAAAGGTAATTAAGATATAAATACAAATTTTACCAATTCATCAGCTTTGACCACATTCAATGATTTATTCGAACCCCATTTTTAAGAATTTAATTCTATATACAAACATTTATAATGTGGAAAATATTCCTCTAGAAATTTCAAATGGGTGTCAAGAAGCATAAGATAAAATTCCAAAATTTAATATTCATACCTATACTCGTTTAAAATACTCCAAATCCGAAATGTAAATCAAAAATTTAACTCGAATAAATGCAACAGTTTAAAAATACGGAAATCCACCTACATCAAGGAATAAAGATATATGCTGTAAAATTCAAAATACCAGCATAAATGTATATGTACCTATGTATGTAATATCTTGAGGAAGAAAATATTAAATTCAGAATTTTTGTTTGTTGCTTCTTCAACCTACCCATGTTAATTTTTCATTTTCTTTCTTTTCCTTTTGCATACGTAATCCTTTTGACGTCATTGTTGCATCATAAAAAGACACCAACCAAAAACACACCCACCCCCTCCTCACCCATTCCGCCAGTTATAACAAATATAAATCGCATTATAACGCGCATTAGAAAAGGAACACACACAAAACAACAACAACAACACGAACAATGTTGCAGATACAAATTTGTATCTATAACCTGCAAGGACTCCGAACTAGCAACATTTCTCACGGTCGAACCTTGTTATCCTTATCAAAAATTTCCCCTTTCTATCAGAGCGCAAGTCCAACTCATCGAATTCGCTTGATTTCTGCAAAAAGCGAAATAGTGGTGAATAAAATAAGGATTCTCTACAGATTCCTTGTTCTCACTTCCTGGCTCATGAGCGAACTGTGGGTACACTGCTGCTATATCTCTACTACATGTCGAAGAGTGACTAGGACATTCGTCTATTGAATTTAGGACTGACCTAGTTTAATGCACTGTTTGTAAGGACAAAAACTAAGCACGGAAGCAGTCTATGCTATGTTGGCAACGAGATAACATATCTATTGTCTGACGGACTTTATCCTTACATTTTTTGTGTTGTTTCTTTCTTTTCTACACCACAAAAAAGAAGGATCAAAGCCTTTGTTGGATTATGTCCTTTGAAGCAATGGACAAATTTGCAAATGAAAAACAAAATTGCACTCAGTTTTCCAAGGATGCCTTTTCGTCCCGAAATGACCTTGGCGAATACCTTTTACACCCTTTTGTTGTTTCTTTCTTAGAAAAACAAATACAAAATTAGATAAAGGCAAAGTTTAACACTTACAATGTGTGTATGTGTGTCATTAAAGCCACTATACACCTTAAAAGAATAAAAGTTTTTTTAAGCTGTTCGAAAGGAAAGATTGAGCTACACGTACCCAAAAGCAAGAGAAGGAAACATCCCCGAGAGTCCTTCGATAATTAAGTGAAAAAAAAGTAATTTAATAGGGAAAGTTTTCACGTGCTGCAAATACAAATGTAAAAAAGAATCCACATCCAAAACTCTATACGCTATACGCTATACGCTATACGCCATTCGCCATACGCCACACCTCCCGCAAGGATATTCTTCATTTGTGCGAGCACTTTATATGGATCTTGAATCTTATGCGTGAAGAATAAAACTGCGTAGAAGGAGTAGAGTAGAGTATATTTTATATACTGCTAGTGCTGTGTCCTTGAAGGCTTAGAGAGGTAGCAAGGTCTAGATAGATAGGTATATCTAACAGAGAGCAAAATAAAAGTGTATGTATCTAACTGATGCGGGTGTACATTGTTCACTGTTGTGTACAACAGTTCCTGCGACTGCGATTTATATTTTTCTTCTTTATTTTACTTAAATTTTCCTCCATTGACTTTATTCTTGTTCGCGGTGTTAATCCGCACATTTTTATTTTTATATATTTTGTATTTGGATTACACGCCTTGTTGCCTTGTTGCCTTGGTCTGAAGCTAATCGGATAAAGAAATCTTCATTAATTCAACGAAATTTTAAATTCTACTCAGGCGAAGTTGAAATGGAGAAATTGTTTCTGGTATAATGGTGTGGGAGGAGGGCAGAGGGCAGAGGACAAGGACACCTGGCATCTGCAATAGGGAGGTCTAGGTACTTACCACAATATGACCTTTATGATGCCTACCTGAGCGATACAATCTTTCAAGTTTGCTTATGTTATGTCATCAAGTTTGATTTTGGGATAAAACTGCTTGTGAAAAATGACATTTTGTTTAAAAAGTTTGTGGGAAAAAATATTCAACTTTTAGAAAGTATACAATTTAAATGGAAAACCTTTAATCGGAAGTTTATACTAACTTTTTGAGTTTTGTATTTTTTACCTAACAAACAAAATAATGAAATGGTGTGCATAAAGTTAACAGGTCAACTTTCGAGTTTCAAGTTAAGACTCATAAAAGAATAACTGATTGGTGACTAATTGCGCGATTAATTAGGAAGCAATTATTTAATGTGTTTTAAATTTGAAATTTGAAAGTTGAATAATGAACCAATCTGAAAAATTGCATGTTGTGACATCATACAGTGGTAATATGCTGCCTCGAGTTAAAATTTTCGAATCAGAGGAACGGAAGTTTATTGACAAGGAGGTTTCGTTCCTTTTTAAAAGCATGTAACTGAAAATCACCCTATTAGTATTCATGCTAGAATATATATTGTTAAGTTCTTGCCTACTTAAATAAGAAGACGATCCTGAATGTTTGGAGGTTATCGCAAAAGAGCGAGAAACGACAGAAGGAAGTCTATCATTTTCATCGCAAATATCTCTGCAGGGTGCGTAGGTGTTATTATAGATTGCTGAGTTCAGGGTTGGTAAATACACAACAGCCCTCCCCTCTTAATTGTTTAGTAACCCAACCGCTCCACAGGCTTCTTTACGCGACTGCTTCTTCTAACCGTGGGTGCTACTTCAGTGTCTTTGTCCAAATTATCTGCTTCCTTCGGGATTGATGGTGATGGTTGAACTACTCCTTCACTCCAGGATTCATTGGGCTTAGGTGATTGCGCCACAGGTGACTGAAACTCATCACCAGATGTTTGTATCGGCGAGTTTGTTGTAGGACCACCGCATGTGGGGCTAAGCATAGGAGCAGAGTTTGAAAGCTGCACATCTGGATCCTTCGGTGCTTGTTTTTCATCCACGTTACACTTCTGAATCTGGTCCACATGCCTTCTCCATAGCTTCCCGTACACATCAATGAAATAATGAAAAAGTCCGTCTTGACGGATTATTTTTCCAAACTCCCACTTTTTGTCTTTGCTAGAATACTCTCTTACTTGAACCTTATCTCCCGGGTAATATTGCACACCACTTGGATATGGCCCGTGTAGTTTCTCCTTTACGTTATCGATGGTGTTTGCCGGATCAAACCCAATCTGATGCGAATATCTCGCTGGAGAAATAATGTACAGGGTGCCACTCTGGTTGTAGAGTTTGGTGTTTTTCTGTAACGCATAAGATAGTTCGAAAGCTTATAAGCAATGTTACCTGGGTCGTTAATCATTTTTCAGAGAGCC
Organism: Eupeodes corollae; assembly: GCF_945859685.1. Lineage (NCBI taxonomy): Eukaryota > Metazoa > Arthropoda > Insecta > Diptera > Syrphidae > Eupeodes > Eupeodes corollae. The sequence goes on from NC_079147.1 coordinate 99,999,380, forward strand.
ACTTTCATATTTTGAACAAACCGTTCAGCTTGACCATTAGTGGCTGGATGGTATGGAGCAGTGGACTTATGATTGATACCATTTTCTTTTAAGAATCTCTTAAACTCCCCCTAGGTAAAAGTAGGCCCATTGTCACTGACCAATGTCAAGGGTAGACCATATCGGGCAAACAGGTCATGTAACACTTCGATTGTCCTTGCTGCTTTCATGCTATTCATTTGAAAAATTTCTGGCCACTTAGAATGTGCATCGACCACAATCAAAAAATATTTTTCAAAAAACGGTCTCGCAAAATCAACGTGTACTCTTTGCCATGGGGTTGATGGATATTCCCATGGATGTTGAATCCTTTCCGATGATCTTTGAACGTATATGCAGGCCATGAATTTCTGGGCTAAGTCCTCGATGTCAGTGTCAATGTGTGGCCACCACACATAGCTTCGTGCCAATGCTTTCATCTTAACAATCCCGACGTGAGCAGTATGTAATTCTGCCAGTATTAGTTCCCTCAGTGTCTGAGGAATCACCACAGATTGTTCCTGAGAATTGTACCATTTGTTGGTGAGAATTGATAATCTTTACCTTCGAATCCAGCTGTGTCAAATTTTTTCCCAGCACTTAGTTGTTATACACCTCCTTTAGAGCTGGATCTCTACATGTCTATTCAGCAACTCGTTTTTGGGTAACAGGAACAACGTCTAACTGGTTCATTAGGTAGTAGATTACCTTGTCATCATCTTTAGGTTCATCAACTGTAGGGACAAACGAGAAAGCGCATCTGCATTGCCCCGTCGCTCGATACACAATTTCATAAGTGAAGCCTTGCAGAAACTGTACATAATGCAGCATAAGAGTGGCCACCATACTTGGTAAACTTTTGCTAGGGCTAAAAATAGCAACTAATTGTTTATGATCGGTGATTAGTGTGAACTTCCGGCCATAGCAATAACGAAAAAATCTTTTTACCGCCCAGAATATTGAAGTCGCCTCCTTGTCAATTTGACTATAATTTTTGTCTGAGTTTGACAGAGATCGCGAGGCGTAAGCGATTGGTCGTTCCTGTCCATCTGGGAATGTGTGGGATAGCACAGCCCATATGGACTCGCATCGGTCGCCAATGATGGAGGTAATTTTGGATTGTACGCACAAAGAACAACATCCGAAGTTATTTCAGATTTGATGCTCGTGAACACCTTCTCACATTCTTGACTCCATCGGAAATCCTGGTCCTTTTGTAGTAGATTGTGTAACGGGTTCAATTTAGAGGAGAGATTCTGCAAAAATCTCCCATAGTAGTTCACCAGACCCAGACAGCTTCTGACCTCGGAAATATTTCTCGGAGCTGGTGCGTATTCGCATTGCGTGCCTATTATTTTCGACAGTTTTAGTAGATTCGTTCCGTCTTCGAGAAGATCTAAACATATTCAACAAAAGCTCCCGTGGTACAACAAGCAAATAATTAATCTGAAAAATTTAAAACGTAAAGCTTTTAACAAATTTAAGCGAACTAATGATAATTTAGACTACGCTAATTGTAGCAAACTGCGCAAAAATTTTCTTAGCCTTAATAAATTCCTTCACAAGTGTTATATAATGGATATCGAGACTAACATTAAGACAAATACTTCTTCGTCTTGGACATGCATAAATGTGAAAATAAATACGTCATTCTTCCCAAAGCAAAAGACACATCAACAATACTTTGTCTATTTGCTGAATTTTTTCAATCCATTTATTCACCTGCTAGAAATTATAGTTATAGTACACTCCTGGATAATTCAACCTGTAGTGTTGATATCGGAGGATTACAACTAAGTTTAGGGGAAATATATTCAGTACTCTAGTCTATAAAGCCCAAAAGTATACCTGGAGCTGATGGTATACCCGCTTTTTTCATAAAAAAATTTTGCTTAGTCCCCATGCTATCCTTTGTATTGCATATTTAATCAATCTCTATTTTAGGGTATATTTCTAAGTACATGGAAAATATCTTATCTTGAGCCAATTCAAAAATCTGGACCTAAAAATAAAATTGAGAACTATCGTGGTATTTCCAAGTTGTCTGCCATCCCTAAATTGTTTGAGAGGCTGGTAAGAAATAAATTGGAACTCATAACCCGAGAGCATATTTCTGACCAACAACATGGCTTTGTTTCCGGTCGTTCTACAGCAACTAATTTAGCTCTTTTTTGTCAAATTATGTGTTAAATTCGTTTGAAAGTAATAATCAAGTAGATGCGATATAAACCGATTTCAGTAAATCTTTTAATTCGGTGGATCATTTCACTTTAATACACTTATGGTTTACATTCTAATGGGAAGATCTCAAAAAGTCATAATAAATAGCACTTTTTCGAAATCTATTCAATGCAGCTTAGGTGTTCCTCAAGGAAGTCATTTGGGTCCGCTCCTCTTTAATATTTTTATAAATGGTAAAATATTTTCAATACCTTCTTTACGATGATGATTTGAAACTCTTCTTCAAAATCAATTGCCTCCATGATTGCAAGCTGCCACAGGACGACCTTAACCATGTCTCCGAATGGTGTAAATTAAATATAAAAAAATGCAATGCTATCTCCTTCTATAGGTCCTATATCCACATTAGCTTTGACTACACGATCGATTCTAATATATTATCTTGTGGATATTGGACAAAAATTATTCCTTTAAAAGTCACATGGATCATGTAATTGTAAGAGCGTTGTCCATCTTTGCTTTTAATTGTACCAATTTATGTTATGTTTGAATCTTTTCACAGAACAAGCTACGGTAATAATGAGCCGATTTGTAGATCTATAAGGCAATTCAATGAAGTTTGTCAATTTATTGAACTAAGTATTTTTTGGGATATGTTTAAAGCCAATTTAGTCTTATTGTTTACTTTTTAATGTAATATTGTAATACTTACATTTGTAAGATCAAATCTATTAGCTTTAAGCTTTTAGATAAATAAATAAACTTAATAAATAACCTGATAATCTCAATATCAGAACCAGATAAAAGTTTTGGTCAACACCCCGAGGCAGAACAATAAAATAATAAATACAAAAAATAAATAAATTGGATAGCGCAACAGTCCGTTGAGAACTAGGTCCTACTGATTAACAACTCTCAACCATTCCTGTGTGCAAGTACTGTTTTCAGGGATTGAGCGGACCTACAGTTTTAAGCCGAATCCGAACGGCTAATTTGAGAAAGCACTTTTCAAGAGCACCCGTAAAAAAAGCTTAAGATGACATAGGCAGGGATCGAACCCAAGACCTCTGGCATGACAGTCCAACGCACTTAATATCACTACCACAAGTACTAATCCAGTATAATTTCACAGTCATTTGTAAGGCATCAACTGCACTCTTTGTTTTAGATCGAGGTCTATCTTGCATCTCTTGTACAGGGTTTTTCAATTGTAGCTGGTAGATTCTGGCGCCCTGTGGTGGCCATTTGGTTTAAGTAATATGTTTGAAATCTTTTGTTTATTATTCAGTTGTTTATGCCAAATCATCATGGCAAGTTCCACGAATGAACAGTAAGTTCAAATTATAAAACTTTATTGTTGTTGAGCACATTGCGTCCATTTTACGGTAAAAGTGGTGGCTCTTCACGGTCGACCTTTTAACGTTTGGTGGCCAACTTTGAGACGACTGGTTCAGTTAACAATCAGCAAACACCCGTAAGTTCAAGGAATGCAAGATCAGCAGAGAACATCGCCGTGGTCCGTAAAGTGTGCAGCAGGACCCGAGGCAGTCTATTCCTCGCCACGCCATGCACAAGAACTCGACCTTTCGCAGACTTCAACATCACGAATTTTCTGTTGGGAATAAATGAAACAAATAAGCAAATCACTCACAAAGAATATATAATGTAAAAAGTGTTACCACTTATGTTATACGTACATTTTGAAAGTACAAAAATAAATAACTATAATAATACTAATTTTTTTACAATTTTTTATATGTTTAGTCTTGTTAAGATTTTTTTTTAATATGTCTTCAATCATATCGCCAGTAGGCACATAATTAAGTTTAATAATATTTTGGTTATAAACTTTACGAATATAATGAATTCTAATATCAATAAGCTTACTTCTTGGATGATAAATACGGTTTTTAACTAATTGTTGTGCACTTAAGTTGTCTCCATTAAGAACATTAGCACCCTCAATTAGGTTAGAAAACACTCGGTGGTTTTTCTGAAAGATATTTTGCAATTTAAAGTGTTAGCTTAGTACCTCAGAACATGTTTAGCAGCCACCAAATGTTCTGCATGAGGATCCATGTTAAATTGCGCAGGTTTACTTATAGAATGCAAAATATCTGGCCTAGTTGATATACCCAGATACATCAGAGCACCAATTAGTGACTGATACAACTTAGAGTCCACCTTACGACACTCCGAACAATCACTGCACTTCCTTAATTTGAATCCAGGTTCTAAGGGGGTATTGCATTTCCTCGACTCTACCAAGTTGTATCTTTCGATCAAATCCAGGATGAATTGACGCTGAAATAAGTTTGTTTCATTGGTCTTGATGTCTCTGGATATTTCCATTCCAAGGAAGTAGGCAACAGGACCTTTATCAACGACTTCAAACTCCTGTCCGATGAGAAACTTTATTTCTTCTAATTTCCGTCGACTTGAACACGCTATCAATAAGTCGTCCACATAAACGCCTATTAAAGTGATTACGCGTTCTCGATTTTTAATGTAAACACATGTATCAGCCTTGCATTGTTGGATCCCAATAGTTTTTAAAACTTTATTCAACTTCCCATTCCATTCCCTCCCTGATTGCTTAAGTCCATATAAGGATTTCCTTAGTTTGCATACTTTACTTGCGGTACCCTGATCCACGAACTCATCTGGTTTTAGTAAATACACATCTTACTTTAATGCGCCGTTTAGGTAGGCAGCTGCAACATCCATCTGGTGTACTATCAAGTCATATTCTACAGCAATAGCAAGCAACAACCTTATTGAGGAATAACGTACGACAGGAGAAAACGTCTCATGATAGTCAAGTCGAAATTTTTGACTACAGCCTTTTGCCACCAGCGTTCTACGTTGCCATTCTTATTGCGCTTGATATTGAATACCCATTTTGATTTGATTGCGTTCCTATTTGTTGGTAAATCGACTAGGTCCCAAGTATGGTTATGTAAAAGAGTACTGTATTCTAATTGAATAGCCTTTTTCCATTGGTCTCTATCGTGTCGATTAAGGGCCTCTTCGACTGTGGTTGGGTTCACAAGAAACTCATTAGATTTTATCAAAAAATTAGCAGAACTAGATCGTCGTTTATTTGACCGCAGCCACAACTTTCTTGTGTTCTCTTTTGGTATATTTTGCTCTACCATATTTTTACCACCAACAATAACACTCGATCCCTCATTTCTGACTCCATCGGCAATAACATCATCATCACTCACATAAAACACACTTCGATCGGAATCATCTGTTCTAACGTGCTCACTTAAAGGACTGTTTCCTATACTGTTGCCATCTTCAAAATCATCGTTTTCAATCTCATCCTCATGCGTAACAGAAACATCATCTGATTCATCCTCATTAGCAACAACAACATCAGCGGCAAAAACATCGTCATTCACTTACAACACGTTTACAGATTTTTTTACATCTGGAGAATCGGCCTTAAATTTAAGTGTCTTAACCTTTTCTTCTTCAAAGGGACTTGTTTTTGGTTTTTCTGTTTCTTGTTAAGTTATATGTTAAGTATTCATTTTGCAAGTACTTAAATTCAATATTTTCGTCGGGACTTCGGCATAAACCTGTACAAGATCCAACTGACCTAGGAGCTCAAAGTTCATGACCATAGACAACGCCGTTTGTTCGCTGACTGGGCTTCGAATCATTTGGAAGAGGACCCCAATTTGGCCGAAAAATCATCTTTTGAGACGAGGCGTATTTTTGGATGAATGGCTGTGTTAAAAAGCAAAATTGTCGTTTATGGGACGACACCAACCCAAGCGAATTTCACCAGGTGATAATGTATCCTCAAAAAGTTACCGTTTGGTGTGGATTTTGGGCCAGCGCGGTAGCGTAATTGGTCCGTATCCGTACTATTTCGGAAACGACGTTAGTGAGGCGGTCACCGTCTACGGCGAGCGTTACACAACGATGATAACTAATTTCTTATGGCTCAAATTGAACCATATGGACCTAGACGACATGTGGTTTCAGCGGGACCACACTACGTGCTACACAGCAAACGACACGATTGACATTTTGCATGAACAATTTGAGGGTAAGGCTATCTCTCGCAGGTATGATGTGAATTGTCCACCAAGGTCATTTTATTTGACTATGCTAGACTTTTTCCTCTGGGGTTTCTTGAAGTCGCAGGTCAATGCAAATAAACCACAACCGACCGATGCCCTAAAGGTGAACATAACACGGGTCACCGCTCAATTTTAGCCGGATCTATGTGGAAGAGTCATTGAAAATCGGATCCGTGTCCCCGTAAAAAACCGAGGTGGTTAATTGAATGATGTTATATTCCAAACTTAATGGCATAGATGCGTTTTTTAAATAAAGAAACAATTTGTTAATACCTCACACACAGCTTGATTTATTTCATTTCAACATCTACCAGCCCTATGGGCTATGTATTTTAATGGCCAAAGGTTGAAAACAGAATCCTTAGAACACCATTCAGCTCCGCATACGGCAACCATAGCCACCACGATACTCTTACTAATGTAACTACTTCTTAGACAATCTGATTCAAGTCGAGCAGTGTCAATGAGACACCAGAATCGAGAGGACTCAGGGGCTTCTGTCTTCCATGATACTCGTATATAGCTTCAGGTAGAAGTTCGCAACCGGTAAGGTTACTTTGTAGCTAGCAATATTTTGTTTGACCTATATGAGCACCGGTTAAAGTACAACACCTAAAGTTATGTAGATTAATATCATATAAGTAAAATAATCAACCTAAGAAAAATACTACTGAGAACGTGTCTTGTGTCGATTAGTTGAAGTAGGTTACCAGAAGTCACCAGAAATTTCTCATATTTCCCCAACGGCAGCCCAACCTCAATCTTAAACCTAAGACGACTTTCTCCTGCTAGATGTATTATTGGCAACCACTGGCAGATTTGCAGCGGTATCCCTGCTGTCAGCAAGACCCCTCCTACTTCAATACTAGTCTATATATTTTGCCATCTACTGGACACTCCCCTATTGGCTAACCTCTAAAGGTCCCTACTAACCATACCCACATCATTTAAAGCCTCCTACCAGTCAGTTGGAAACAAGCTTATCCACTACTTTAATATAAAGGCAATTCCAAGTAGTATCACCTACAATCAAGAGACGGGCCCCGGCCAGTACTTGCATTGCTTCCGTAGAAACAATGCAGCATACTGCCAGAGACCCATGGAATATTACCCTCATCCTACCAACGACCTGCTTGACCGTGTCACACCTTTCAAGGGGAACCAAATGTTGCACAGACAATAAATAGCCCCTCACAAATGATTCGAACTGTTCTCTAAGCAAGACGTCCTTCTTTTGTATGAACTCATCTTACTATTTGTATTACCGCCACGTGCCGTTAATATTTACCCCTAACTAGTTGAAAGTAGTGTGAAAGTTCAACCTCTCACCGAACGTAATCCCAAGATGCGTAATTTTCGTCACGTACCTCTTTGAGGGAGTCCGAGTATGCAATAATTTTCCTTTCAGCAACATAATTGCCGTCTTATCCATTACCAGATCTACACCTACACTTACCCCCCAAGAACGTATTCTACCCACGATCTACGAGCCCCAGTTTTCTATCTCGGGTGTATAGACCGGACATCAACAAGGACAAGTAGGTCATCAGTGGAAGCACTACACTTAACTTTCTGGAACTCCGAGGAAAAAGCTATGAACACAGGATTCATAGTAAGGTTCCAATTAATTGGACTTGCTATGGACCTCTGCGGACAATCCCTTTCTACCCTAATGGATACCTCATCAATTGCTCCTAGAATGCGAGGCGCCATGTCAGAGAAATAACTCTGCCAAAGCACCCGTTCTTCATAACCAACTTCGGATACCGTCGACCTATCGAAAATTCAATCCAGGTAATCGAAGGCGCCTTTAAAGTCCACTAAAATCAGTAAGACATAGTTCGCCAAGGACTCACGAATACAACTTTCAATATGCATCCAAATGTCTACAGCACGGCACACGCTCCATTAATTTGTTTACCATCACTCTTTCCAGTACTTTTCCAAGGACCGGAAGGAGGCTGATGCCGGGATAAGAACGGGACTGGACATACAGGAAGACTTGTGTGTAACATTGACACTTTATACTTAAGAAGGCAGAAGAGTCGGAAAACTAAGAATCACCTGTAAAAGAACAATCACCAAGCCTGAAGTAGAGCCTGAAGACCGTAAACCGCAAACTATGACTTGTAGGAGTGATTGAGGTCCTTTTGAGCACTAAGGAACACACATGGACTTTGTAGGCATGAGCACCGAAAACACATCCTACAATGAATTAAACTATAAAGCTCAAACTTTAAAGTGCATCTCACACGATAGGTCAGTTAAACTAATCCTCTTTTTTGAGATCTGTCCATCTATCTACCACCTCCTTCTCCCTTTTAAAACTATCATGTTTATTAAGTTAAAATCACACCAAAAAACTAAACTATTTTCTTCAAAGAACAAAAAACTTTTTTCCTAAAGAAATCAAGGTTTTCTTTAGCTTGAAGCGAATTGAAAATAAAGATAGAGATATAGTAAGGAAAAGAAAGGGAAAGAGAAGAATTAGTGAAAAATTTCTCAAGTCGAACCGCATGGAAAAACTTTGCGCACAAAGGTTGTATACTTCAATTAATTTATTTTTAATTAAAGGCTCTCAAGTGCCAATCCCAAGCCCAACAACTATACTAGGAAGGTTAGGTACCTACAACCATCATATACCGAAGAGGAGAATCTACAAGTAGAAGAGTATAGAGCTTTCTGTGAAAATCGTTTACTGTAATTTCGAAAACAGTCGACAGCAAACAAAAGACGCAAACAGCTCTGGCTCTAGCTCTCTGCGTGCTCATTCCTCAACATCCGTTTCATTTTTACACTTAAAATGCTAGCTAACTCCTCCATAGCCAGCCGACAAGGACATTTTCAAAAAGCCCCTGTTTCTGCCAGTCCTGATTTACTTGGGTACTTCAACGTCAGACTAATTTTTTTGTTCGTTATAGGAACCAACGCAAGTCCAATGAGAAGCGAAACACTATACAATCAACGAGCGACTACAAGCGACGACGACGACTCTAAAAACTACAGAAAAACCTTGCCTTGGTCGTTGTTGTCGTCGTCATCGTCGTCGACGTCGTCACAAAAATAGAAGCGCAAAAACGACGCTATACACTCCCAGAAAATTAATTGAAATAGTTGCACGTACATTAACAATTAGCATTTAATGGAAACACCATGCAAAAGAGGTTCTTCAATTTGATTTTGTTGTCCCTGCAATGTTTTTCCGGGCTATATGGTTGCTTTAGCTGCTCTTTAAGGGTGCAAATACAAGTACTGCGCTAGAGTTACTGCTGTTACTGATTCATTCCAACCCCTTCAAGGCTTCAAGCATCAACCATCAAAAAGGTATAGTGGGGTGGTGTAAATTTATATCGACGACGGCCGCGACGCGACGATGAAGCTCCAACTCCGCCCTGCATTACTTTTGTGAATATTTTATGAAAAAGTTTCTAATTAAATTGATTTGTGTGGTTGGAAAAAAGTTTGATATAAAATATTAATGTGTGTTACCTACAGTTCCACATAGTATCTTACTTGTAACTGTTGTTTTTCGTATCCAGCTGAAATTTGCAATTGAAATGGATATTAATTAGAAAGTGAGTTTTGCACAAAACAAAAGTTGATTAAAAATTGAGTTGCTAAAAATTGTATATTGATAATTTGTTTGACATTTTTCAAGTATAAACAAATCTAGATCTGATGCATGAGGGCCTTGAGGCTAGCAACGAGTTCAAAACCAGAGAATTTTTAGATACATATGAACCGCCAAAGGGTATTTTTAATCTCTGCGTGTTTTCACCAACTATAACAAGGCTAGGCTTCAGACTTCTTTATAGTTAACAATTCTTCTTCAATCTTTATTGAAAGCAATACTTGGAAGCCTAATATTGTATGATTTAATACTACGATAAGTTTTGTTCAATTTATCATTGATACAGCTCCCTAAAAATTCCATTGAAGCAAGTCTAATTGAATAGAAGCTCTTATTCCATTCATGCTGAGTAAGTCAACTTAGCTTGTACTTAGACTTCCTAAAATGTTTAATTTGTTGACGTTTTAATCGTCAAGATTGCTGAAACGCAACTTTTGGACACCCATGTTAAGAGTCTATCGGAAAATTTAATAAAATATGTATTCTTACTTAAATATGCATTGCTAGTTTTGAAAAGTATCTTCTTTAAGACAATCTTTTAACCCTTCCATTAATATCATTTTTGAAAGCATTGCTGCATCGGAACTGTTTTTGAAATTTTTTTATGTTCTGTTGATCTGTTTTTGAAATTCTTTCAAATTGATTAAAGGATTGAGATTTTGATGTACTATACAAGTTGAAACTGTATTCTTTAAAAGTTAACAATTTTATAAACATTTCTAACTCAAGTTTGTGATAAGCAAATCAATTTAACATCAAATACATCCAAATATCAATCTCCTAACTTGACAAGTTCTCAGCCCTGGCTTATGTGACACCTTTCTATATGTAAACCATAGTATTCTCATAGTGGAAGTCGGATACAAAGGTATTTCCTATTTTTTAGGACGAGCTCTTACTAACGTCATGAGCAGTCTCAGTATTAGCTAAACCGTTGCCCACCTCAGCTCATACCTAAGGGACATACCATACTATGCCATAAGCCACGAGTATGAAACAGGCCTTATAGTTGCCGACAACTCAATTGTATAGTATCTGAAAAAAGCTGGAGTGACAATCAGTAGAGATCTAGTGACTTATAAGTATAACTCTTAACCATTTCGAGTTATTTCAATGATGAGGGGACCCACAAGATTTCGTTACAATTGCAGACTAAAGGGCCATAATATAATTAAGATGAACGATGAACAGAAATCACGACGACGGTTAAATATGAAAACCTTCTCAGAAATATATTTTGTGAAAAACACGCTGTTCAGCACGTCGTTCTATCATCTCGTCCTCAACTTCTATGCACACGGGACCGTAGAAGTATAACATGAGAAGAACTTTTATCTCGATACGACTCAAGCCGCTTTCATTCACTTTTGTCAAAGTTTATGCTTCTGCTACGTATAGCAGGGCGGGGATGATGACGGTCATATATAGCTACACTTTGGTCGCTCCAGTGAGGGCTTTGCTTCTCAATTGCTTTCTTAGCCCAAAGAAAAATGGGTCTATGCCGGTGTTGTTGCGTTCGACCCGGAAAATAGGTAGACAAACTCCTTAAATACATTAAAGTTACGTCCGTCGATGTTGACATTTTGAGCGAGTCTTTGGTGTTCTAGTTCCTTTTTTGATGAAAGCATGTGCTTTGTTTTGCCCTCATTATCCGCTAAACCCATTTTTGCCACCTCTGCCTCAATACTCGCAAAAGCCCCATTGACTGCACGATTCTTTCCAGGCCGATAAGAAATCGCATGAAAGCCCATCACCTTTCCTAAAGTCTCTTTTTTTGACATACGGCCTTCAAATCGATGAAGAGATGGAGGTGTGTTGATTTGATGTTTTTGAGTTTTTTCAGCGAATATATAATTGACTATGGACTTTTCTGGTAGCCGTTGCGGCCTGTAGCTAAATTGGTGACCCTGTATCCGTTATTGGAAGTGTTATTATGCATTCTGTTTTTTCCCGAATATAGTTAAATCTATCAAACCCAAAGAGAACTCATGGTTTGATTCAAGCTGTAAAGAGGTTATTAGGTTCAGAGATTCCGTTGCTTTAAAGCCAACCCGATTGGCTGAGGAAAACCGGAATAAGTTCAAACAAGATAGAAGGACCTGTAATGGTCATATTCGACCGAAACAAATTTGTGCATGATCAGAAATTAAGGCAAAAAATACTACGATGTCCCAAAGGTAGTAAAAATTGCTGGTCATTTGTAAACAACGTACGAAACACCGCGTCATTCTCGATTCCAACGCTCGTCCACAATGACACTCCCTATGCAAGCACGATTGATAAAGCCAATTTGCTTGCAGCACAGTTTGCTGCTTGACGCTAACGGAAAGGGCCATAAGTCCTCCTGAGCGTAAATGATTCTATGGGACGAATCTTCTTTCGCACTCGTGCAGTTGCAAGAGTACTGAAAGACCTTAACATACACAAATCCGCTGGCCGGATAGTTTCTCCCCAATTGTTCTCAAGAAACGTAAACTTCTCCATCTTTCCTACTCTACAGGTTTCCTTCCGAGTGGATGGAAAATAGAATTTGTCCAGCCTGTCCCTCAAAAAGGCGAATTCTCCTCTCCCTCTAATTATCGTCGAATAGCACTCACGTCCATTCTTTTCAAGGTTATGAAAAGGCTGATTAATTATTAGCTCAAGAAATATGTCGAAAAACGGAAGCTTCCTAATGACTGACAGTATCGCTTTCGTAGCAAGCGGAGATCTCATGGTTTATCTCGCCGAACAGTGGAACAAATCCTTACATCGTTTTTCTCTTATCGAAAATGCGTGCTTTTCGTATTGATGAATCTCTTCTTCGTTGGATTAGAAATTACTTTTCTAACCGTTCAATACAAGTTGCATTAGATGGTTTCAAGTCTGAAATTCATAAAATAGATGCTGGTGTCCCCCAGGGCTCCGTTTTGTCCCCAACTCTCTTTCTTATATTCATAAAAATGATCTTATGACTGCCACTTCTAATCCATTAACCTGTTTCGCCGACGATATTACCCTCAGCTTCTCATACTCGTTTAAACGACAGCGTATTATAAGCTCATTAAATTCTGATCTGACAGCATTGTCCAATAGGGAGTCAGAAACTGTATAGAATTTAATGCTTCGAAAACTTAATGCTGTCTTCTGTCGCAAAAAGCGTAACACACCACCGACGCCACTATCTATGAGTGGCACTTGCATCCAAGCAACTGATTAACTGTCAGCACTCGGTATGTGTATCACAGATCACCTTTTATGGAATGATCATATATTTGATATTGCCAAAAATGGTGCCAGGTGTCACCCCTTCTAATCTGGCTGTAATTTACAAAGCCTTTATCCGTCCAAAGCTTAAAAATAATTCGCATATCTTAGCAGGGGCGCCTAAAACAAAATTAAATCTCTTGGACAGAATACAAAAAAGGGCTTTAAAAATGATAGCCGATAGAACTATAACCGAAACATTTACATCGCTAGAACGCTGCCGCAATGTTTCATGTCTTTCGTTGTTTTATCGATATTTTTACAAACAATGTTCTGTCGAATTAGCCAGTTGCATTCTACCCCTTAAAGGACTCAGCCGTAATTATCGCAGTTCCAGGAATGGTCATCAGTTTACACTTGAGCTCAATTTCAGGCGTACTGTCAAGTATAGAGATTCTTTCTTAAATCGCACATCGTGAATGTGGAATGCTTTGGCCAACTCTGTTTTCACCTCCCATTTTGATGTTCAGAACTTTAAGACCAATGTGCACCGGTTTCTCCTTTTAAATCCTTCCCTATTTTCCTAATGCTCGCACTGTGTTAAAATATAAACATATAAAGGGTACTAATAACCCCTTAATTGCCTGTAAATTATAAAAAAAGCATGTGAACGCTTTTGTACTCTTGAATGCACATGTTTATCATTTAAAACACTGATAACTTACTATCCCGTCTGTCGATTCGTCTTGCCTAAAAGTTTGAATGTTTTCGTGTTTCTGAAAAAAGTTGTCACTTGAATTATTCTTGAAAATTTTGAAATTACAAACAATATTTTTCATATTAAGAAATAGGTTAGTTTTAAAATCTAGTTTTGTTAGTTAGATTTTTAGTACAAAACAAATTTTTACCAATTTTAGTAGCATTTCTTAAATTTTTACAAATTTCATGAATGAAATTAATTTCAGAGATACAAAGAACCGAACATCAATTTTTACCACATTTGCGTACTATTTCTTGTGGATCTAATTTTTATATGAAAATACCGACTGTTGAGTTTTTAATAAAAACTACTGACAACTTTTATTAATTTTTTTTAGTTTGTAATTCTTGTAAAACAAAACTGTCAATTCGATTTTTCTCAAAATTGTTTCGAATGTTGACAAGAATATTTTTTAAAAGATAAAAATAGTTTAAAGAAAATATAGAAAATCAATTTTTACCAACTTTTGTACGTTTTTTTAAGGTTTTTAGTTTTTTGTAGAATTTATCTCAAAATTTTTCCGAATGTTGAAAACTATATTTCTTATAAGTTAAAATAAGTATAATGCCATAATCCCGATTTTTTTAAAACATATTTGAGTCGAAATTCGATTTGTACCAACTTTGAGTAATGTAGTTTGTAGGTTTTTTATAAAAAATTCTTCTTTATTCGTAAACTTTTTGAGGTAACACTTTTTTTCAGTTTCAGAGTTGGGTCGCTGAATTGTTGTAACACCTCAATAGAGCAACGTTCGGAAACCCAATTTAATCATAGTTTAGAGGTTCCTAATTTCAGTGGTGGTGTGAGCGTACTTGTACGAAAACCGTGCCGAAGAATGGATGGCTGGGGGATAAACCAGCCACTAACGAGCTCTTTCAGATGCTGTGGCAAGATCCGTCATATTTCTGCCTTACCCCGGCAAGCGGCTCTGCCGGGGCTGACCGTCTTTCCGCCGGCCAAAAAGAAGTCCAAGAAGTCACAGGCCAATCGAGACCAACGCAATGCTGAGAAGATTCTAGCCGCAGTCGGTGTCATACCGGCGGCGGAAAGAACCCCAGAGCAAACGCGAAAACTCGAGTGAGCTAGTGGCTTTCTTAACAAAAATATTAAACCGAACTGCGACGACTCAACGTCAAAGCGCAATAGGTCTTTCGAGGGCGACAAGCCTGACGCAAAAAGGCAGAAGGTGCTTTCCAACAGCACAACAGCCTTCAATAAAGATCTTTCCTTCAGCGACGCACTCAAAGGCAAAATCATAGCCGCGATCATTGACAGGAGTTATGTGGATCGTAACATCTCTCATTATAATTGGGCAGACGTCAAGGCTAACCTTGGTTTCACACGGTACCAAAATCGTATCAAACTCATCGCCTGTGGTGATCAGAGATCTTTCGATCTATACAGGGGTGCTGTCAATGGCTTGCCAGAAGTCTGGCCGGGTGCCAAGCTCGAGGTTGTTGCAAGCGAGAATATTCCTTGCCGGCCAAGAGCACGTATAATGGTCCCGGCTCTAAACAACTGCCCAGATATGATCATGAAATTGATCAAAACAAGTAATCCAAAGCTGCCTACGCACGACTGAAAAGTACCAAAGGTTGAGAAGGAGACTCGTGTTGATAAATAGGGAATCACTGGCTCCACTGGCCGCGACTGAAGGCATGATTAGGTATGGTTTCGATGAAATCGTGATCCGTATCCATAAAAAAGACGAAGATACTCTCAACACGCTCCCAACAGAAGCTTCTTCAGCGGAAGGAAATGCTTCACTAACACCAATAATGGAAGTCGATGCAACACCACAAGTGGGATCATCGACATTCACACCCCCAAACGAGCCATCCGACGTTTAGGCTAAAACTAAAGTCGACAGCAACTTCGACATGGATACTGAAGACGCCACCTTAGGCATCACTCTGAGTGATTAAGACCTACTTCAGTCCTCCTCAGACGATGAAAACGCCGACAAAACAGTGGTGGAGGTTGATCTGACTAAAAGTAGCAATGCTGCGATTAGTACAGATTAATCTCCATCACGCCATCATGGCCACAAACAACCTGGTACTCCGAATGCATAGGAACAAGGAAGACATCGTCTTAATACAATAGCCGTGGGTCTCAAACACCATCATCAGAGGCCTCAGGACTCTTGGCTATAAAATATTGTATGCACCGGAGAAAGGTGAACCAAGGTCATGCATTTTAGTAAAAAATGACTTAAACGTAGTTTTACTCCCCAATTACACGACAAGGACACCACCATTACTTCAGAAGCCCCAGGACTCAGAAAAATTCTCTCAAAAAGTCCAACAATACCCAGTGCTTTAAAGACAGAAGCAGGCACGTGGACTATCACAGATGAAGAATCTCTTAATTTGTTATTAGGGACCCACATTCCAGGTAGCTCTAACATACTCAACGACTTAACATCAGAGTCTCAAGCTTCTACAAGTGATTTAGTTGATCTAATAACGCGGTAAAAACTGCAATGGGACATAGACAGCTTTGATCCATATAAATCTCCAGGACCAGACGGAATCATTCCGGCCGAACTACAAAAATGCTCAGACATGATCATTCCACCATTAGAAATCATTCTGACAAGCTGTGTAAGGTTGAGATATATTCCCAAAGCCTGGAGAATGGCAAAAGTAGTCTTCATTCCTAAAGCAGGAAAACCCTCCCACGTTAACCCTAAAGATCTACAACCAATCAGCCTATCATCCTTCCTTCTTAAAACCTTGGAAAGATTGATTGAAATTTACATCAGACATAACTTAAAACCATGTCTCATTACCACAGCTCAACATGCTTACTCTAAGGGAAAATCAGTAGAATACAAAAAATATAACTTATTAGCGTTCCTAGATATTGAAGGAGCCTTCAACAACGTTAACCAGGCGATCACAACAGCAATGGATAAGCTGAAATTATAGAAATCACTCATAGATCTTATAATTTCTAACATGAGAAGTTTTACTACCACCAGATCGGAGAATCGAGGCACTCCCCAAGGTGGAGTCCTTTCGCCTCTTTTATGGAACATAGCAGTAAACGACCTACTTACAGCATTGGAAGCAGTGGGTTTCAAGGTGATTGCCTATGCTGACGACGTTGCAATATCCGTATCTGGGAAGCACCCCCAAGTTCTCTCGGAACTCCTACAAAATGCCTTAAATAGGCTAAGCAATGTGGATTGGACGTCAATCCACATAAAACAGAATTAATACTCTTTTCGAGAAGATATAAAATTCCTCAAATTAGCCCACCTAAGATTAGAGGAATACCATTAAGTTTTTCTGACCAAGCTAAATAGTTAGGCCTCATTTTAGACAAAAAACTAAATTGGAAGGAAAATATTGATAAAAGAGTTAAAAGGCAACTGTAGCGCTTTTTACTTGTAAAAAGGCCATAGGATCAAAATGGGACTTCTCCCCAAAAATAACCTACTGGCTATACCCTTCGGTAATCAGACCGATACTCATTTATGGAGCTGTCGTATGGTGAAGCGTACTGGACAAGATTGTAAATCTAAATAAGCTCATCAAAGTCCAGCGGTCAGCAGGTATGTGCATCACAGGAGCACTTCGCTCAACACCAACCGCAGCACTGGAAGTGCTTTTAAACCTAACACCTCTTGACATCTTCTCCAAAATGGTGGCAGCCAACTCATGTGTGAGGCTTAGAGCCACCTCTCAATGGAACTTGCTACATGCAAATATCTTCTCAAGCAATATGCTCTAGAATTAACAAATGCTAGATGGTCACAGAGTACTACCTGCCTAGCAACCAAGCAAATATGGCCAAGCATAGACTTAAAACGGTCAAAAGGCTTGATATACTCGTAACTGAGCAGACAAAGTATAAGCTCTACAATGGGAGTAATTACAGGACACTGCCTAATAGGAAGACATGCTCTGAGGCTAGGGGTCTACACAAATGACTTTTTTAGAAGCTGTATGGAAGAAGAGGAAACAGTCCAACACCTTTTATGTACATGTCCAGTACTCTCCATTAGAAGGAGAATAACTTTCTTGGTAATCCCTTCTTCGATAATACCAGTGAACTGGCAACGATTGACACAAAACGTCTCTCTAACTTTATTAAAAGTACGAAATGGTTTGTTTAAGTTCATTACTCTCCCATGAGAAACCTCATTAGTGGTATCACAATGGACCCTTGAGGTCTACATGCGTTAATGACATCTGGACAGCCACTCCAACCTAACCTAACTATCCTAGGTTTAACCAAAATCTTTTCCTTTTTTAAACTGCTTTGGTAAAAAACCACAAACGCAATTAGCTTGAGAGCCCTTTTTGCCCTATTATCTGTATAACAACATTTATTTGAAGTCGATATCTCTTCTAGTTCTTGAGCTATGGACGACGAAAAAAACGTCGTACACACGCACGCACAGTCATCTTTCTAAAAATCCTCTATTTCGACTCTAGGGACCTTTAAACGTCGAGAAATATAAAAATTTATAATTTGACAAATCGGACTCGTTCCTATTGCTGCCAGTCAACCAAAAATAAGAAAAATTGTAAGGCTATTTCATTTTTAAGGAATTCAAAATTGCATAGGGAAAAAAAAAACTTTAACTTTCAAACTGCCAAAAAAGTGCCTTATGTTGCGTATCCTTGTGGCAGCTGAATACTAAAGGTATAAATAAGCTAGAAATAGTAAGCTAGAAGCTCAAATATACCTTTCCATTGGCATCGAAACAATGTCTAAAAATACTCGTAATATCTCCGCAAAAGGTCACGAACATCAGTTTTGTGCTATTGAATATTATCAAGCTGACAATTTGCTTCTACGTGTCACTTCTCATCTGCCTTATTGCAGCATTGGATAAGGTTAAATGAAGGCATTTTATATAGAATACTATTGAAAGACAACTTCATCGACCTTGTTACATGTGAAAATTGTTTCCTTGACTTTATTGAATTAACGTTCTTTAACCTTATTGTATTAAATATACGTTAACCCCAAGAAGCATAATTTTAAAAATTTATAACCTAACCTTTAGCATTATACACTCTTAACAGCTTATTCCACAAATTTGTCAAACCTTCAATTCAGTTCGGTTCGGTTCGGACAAAACTACAGTCTAAGTACCTATACTTAAGTGAGATATAGGAATAAGTTTAGTTAATTAAATTGACATTAAGTATACGAGCAGGCCTTGCCTATCTATAATCTCAAAATGTATCTTATTTCATGTCCCACCGTTTAATATTAATTTGAATAACATCCTCCTTTGTCAACTCCCCTTATTTAACCAAAATAAGTAATATTATATTTGATTGTGTACATTACATACTACTCGTATGTGCGACGAGTATAGAATGCGGTGCCCGTGCCCAACGCCGACACTTTGATTTGCCCCATGAGCCACATTACTGTGAAAACTACAAGATACATTAATAATTTCTGTAGAACAAGGTCGTGAATCGCGATAACATATATAGCGTGTCGGGTCGACTATGTGCCGATTGTCGACTCTCGAGTCCTGAGCCCTGACGCATGGCCACCAAGACTTCTATTCTGAGTTCTCACTGCCACTAAATACTATAGCATACATATAGACTTCTGTGACATGTCCTACAACAAGAAACGAGCCTTATCAAAATGATTGCCCTCTTAATTACGTACATATGTTAAAGCCGTTCGTATAACTGGCTTGTTTGGTTGTTTGCGATGGGATTGTGCTTGGCTTTTATGCCTTTACCACGCAACGGGTGGCAAACAATTCCAACCGGAAATTACATGTCACATTATGGCAACAATGAATTTTATTTTATTTATAGACATGAGTTTTTTGTTTTTGTTGTTTTTTAAGTTAAAGGACTTTTGTGTATAGTTTGGGGCCCAGTTAGTGATGATGTCCTATTTTCTTGGTTTTCTTGGTATAATCCCTCAGAGTAAGTAAGAAGGTGTACCACATACCACCTGTGCGGTAATTTGGAACCCTTTTTTATTGCTTATCCCGCAAACCTAGTGAGCGACCCGACCGATACCGACCCCCTTAAGGGATTTCCCAGAATATGGCCACTTCCGGCGAAGGCTATTATCCTTTTGCTGCTTATCGAGGAGGGATTCAATTCGGACAATGGATGGCCGAATCACAACCGCATATGGTGGTGTGGTCAAACGATCCATTATCCACTTTCACAATCGATATTTGAATTAATAATTTTAAACGGGTTCGTGATCAAGGGGATACATTGGTTTATGCAACAGAAGTACCGTTCTCTTATACCTATGCCAACAAATGGAATTGTAAGGACGTTTCGTCGTTGATGATTTTCTAGGAAAAGAGCTACCAACTTCTTGCACCCTTGCCGGAGCGCCGCCACGCTACCGAGTCGTCGCTGGCTGGGGCCATCTCCTCCTTTTACTCCCAAGGTATGGAATCGGTGATTTTGTTCTTTCGGTTTTTCTATTGGGTTGCGTGCTTGCAAACGATTGTGGATAAATTCGATTCGTTTTCTTGGTAAATCAATTATTTTTCGATTCATATTATCTTGGGAAATCAATTGGCAGTTTTGTTAGTTTCTCACAACAATATTTCTATAAAAGTTCTGGTTCGGTTTGGTTTGGTTTGAGGCGTTTTCAAAGGTAGGTATATTTCTCAAAAGGTGTTCTCAACACCTTGTTATGGCTGAGAAGTGCCTAACTTAACTATGGATTGGATGGGTATGGTTTTAGTTATTTAAGTTATTAATTAGAACGAGGGAACACAACTATTATTTAGAATTAATTAAGCTGAAAATAGTTTGTTTAAGTGTTGCGATGAGTTCGATACACGATAACGATATTATTATTGGATTTATTTCGTATAGACAAACAATAAAATAATCGGATCGAAGGTTTTTTCTTGCGTTCATTAAGATGAGGTAAAAATTAATAAATTCATTTAGAGAGTTAACGTGTGTGTTAAGTAGTATCGATGGATAACACGATAGTTCTGTCCCCTTAGAAGATAAACAGTCACTCACACTTATTTTTAATAAGGGGTTAAAGAAGCGTGAGTGTTTTCGTCATGTTTCTGATTCTCTAGAACAATTTCCGAAATTTCATTTTCTAATCGATATTCTTGATAACCGGATATACTTAAAAATAGTCTCATTTACTAATAAAATGTAGTTGCATTGCAGTAAATTAGCACCCTTACTGTGATGGTTAATGCGTAGGACTCCCTTGTTAGTGACGAAGGTTGAGCTTTAGCTCATATTCAACTCAATAAAAAATAAAAAGTCAGCAGGTGTCGATGGTATATCTAACGTTGTACCTACTAAGACATTTACCGATGGAGGCAATTGACATTTACACCAGTCTTCAATAATGCACTGAATAATGCATTTTATAAGTCGATAAGTCTTCTTCCCAGCATCAGCAGAGTTTCGAAAAAATCATCAATAGGGCTCTGACTAAGCGGGCTGCGGACAACAAAATAAATCCGGATAAACGGTTCGGGTTCAAGGCGGGTCATGACACAATTCATACTGCGTCTAAACTCGTTTCTGATATCCAATGGAATAAATCAAAACAACAATGCACAGGTGGTGTTCTGGTTGATTTGGAAAAGGCCTTTGACACCGTATGGTAAGAGGGTCTTTACCTAAAACTGAGCAGGCTTGACATAAACAAGCCATTGTTGTATATGCAGTTGTGTTCATAAAAGAAACAGTGGTCTCCAAATAAAACAAAAAGGCCTTCAATATCAACGTTATAATATATTTCATTAAACTTCTAATAACAAACTAAAATATTTTATTAATAATAACAGAAAATAAGTATTATCGATTTTTTACCGTTAGCTTTTCACAGTAAAAACCGTTTTCTAAATATATGGTTGTTCACAAAAATAGCAGTGCATGACAAAATAGCAGATCTATTACGTAAGAAGTAAGAGAAACTGTAATAAGTTATAAGAAAGTATACAAATAATGTTAGCTTACAATTATTAGTACTTTGTTGCATAACCATTGTTTTTTTGTATGCTTCGCATCTACGTGGCATAGAGCCCACTAAAACCTGACACCTTTCGACTAGTATTGCGTTCCTCGAATCACGCACTGCTTCCCAAAATTCTTTCGAATTGTTGGGTTGTGCTTTATGAACTGCGTTCTTAACATCCCCCCACAAATTTTCAATGGGGTTAAGGTCGGGGGATTGAGCGGGCCACTCCATAACGGATAACTCCTTCTGCGCAAACCATGATTTTGCCTTTTTTTGACGTATGCTTTGGGTCATAGTTTTGTTGTTATACCCAAATCAACGGCATTTCCTCTTGTACCGTGGATCGTATGCTGCATTTTAGGGTCTTCTCACATATTCTCGACGAGCCTTGGACCCAAAAAGGACGATTTTGATTTCATCGCTCCACAGAACATTCCTCCATTTCTCTTTTTGCCCAATCTCTACGCGCTTTAACAAACTCATTTCTATTTGTCACATGCCTTTTCGTCAAGAATGGTACCTTGCATGTACTTCGGGCTGGTAACTTCGACTTCGTATTGTGACAGCGCTAACAGACAGTTGAAGTCCATTTCTTATGTTTCTAGAGCCTAATATGAACAACACTGCTATTTTTATGAACACAACTGTACTTTATAATATGCTTAATGGTAGAAAATAAATGTCCAGAAGTCGGAGACAATTCTATTCCAGACTCCGTTGGCTAGGGAAACGAGGGATACGTGAAAGAACTGTGGCAAGATGGTTATCGTTAATCTTCACAGGCAGCGATTAGCAAGCAAAGTGAAGTATCTGGTTAGATCAGTATTTAAATTTCGACAGACATATAAATGCTGCTCTGACCAGGGCGAGAGGAGTTTTCGCTCTGACAAAATGGCTGTTTTACAGCAGTCGGCTTGACCACGTCAGACGACTAAACGTGGATAGGTGAGCCCTGTACAATCGAATTCGGGCCAGAGCTCCTTCGTTTAAGTAGGGATGTGTCCAAACGGGACCGAACTGATAGGGTGAAGCAGACACCAGTTTTGGTTGCTTCAATCGGTACTTGATAGTGGGTAGTCGGGATGGGGTTTTAAGCCTTGGCCGGCTTACATACTTCTTTTAAAGTTTTAGGGATGATAGCACAAAAAAAAATAATTAAATTATTAAAAAAAAAAAAACTGTTACATAGTTAGATTTGCTGCTGTGATTGGTCTAGTTTTAAGTAGTTTATAATAAGAATAGGTAGTTTAAGTTAGTTTTAACTTTTAACTTAAGGACCTTAAAGACCTAATTTTAAGTAGTTTCTAAGTAAAAATAAAAAAGGGTATTGATATTAGTTTTTTTCAAATTGTTTAATAAATACAAAAGTAAATAAAATAGAATTGAACTTAAATAGATGTTAGGACCGAAAGCCATTAGTATTAAGTGTTATAGTTTAAGTAAGAGTGTCCGTATGGGACCATTAAGTTAGTTGTAAGTTATGGTTATTAAGGCTAGTTTTATGAATTTTTATATAGCTTTAAGACAGTTTTAAGAATAAATCAATACAAATTAATTTAAAAAAGTGCGTAGTCTAACGCCAAAGGTCTTGGGTTCAATCTCTGTTGAAAATTTCAAAAGCAGACATGAAGTTCGAAAGTTTTGTGAGTAGGTGACACAAATTCACAAATACATAAACCTAGAACCGAAGGCTGCAAACACGAAAGTGTAAACATCATAGTGGAATCACAGTCAATGCTGAGTTTATGGAAGGACCACTTCGACGACGAGTCGAACTCACCTGTCAGGCAGGATGACCAATTCAATATAGACAACGAAACCAACATTACCGTTTTCCCGACTTAGACGAAGTGATGATTGACATATCTAAGCTGAAGTTCAACAAAGCCATTTTAGCAGATAGCTTGAATGCTAAGCTTTTTATAGCAGCTGGAAATAATTTGGTTTGGATCATGCACCAACTTATCTATTAGATATGAGGAATGCAGGCCCGATAAATTTAATCTAAGTGTTATTTGCCCAATTCTGAAAAAAGAAGACCCTCAGTCTACACTTAACATCCCTTACAAAATCTTCTCTGCCGTAATATGTGAACGTCTAAAGCCCTTCGTCAACAACCTAATAGGTCCTTATCAGTGCTGTTTTAGACCAGGAAAGTCGATGAAATGTTTATACTAAACAGACGAGTTGTGGTAAAAGTAGTAAAATGTTTTTTATTTCCAACTAAATATCTAAAAGTTATCATTTTCCAATCAGATTTTAAGTTTCTTTTGAAGTTAAAAATGCAAAACTCACGACATTGATAAACTTAGTCTGTCGGGTAGTTGAATTTACTTACATGTTATTACAATTCTTTGTTTCAAATCAAAATTTGGTGATAATTTTAAGAAATGTTTGTACTGATTATATTCTCTCACTGGTTTATTTCGGTTTGGTAAGACTAAAGTGATAAAATTTGCAAAAATCTCCAATTTATTTCCGCTTCTGTTAACCAAACTTTTCCTAGGAAGATGGTTTAAATTCCCTTACACCGGAAATCTTCCAAAGAAGTGCTGGATGTTTTCTTCCTCTCTTAAGTTGAACACAGTACATAATGATGATTCGTTCTGGCCAAATCCGTTTTCATTAAGCTTGATTAAATCACATCTTGCTTTAAAAATCCAGGTGATCTTGTTCAGTTCGAAACCATCGTTAATGTAAATCTGTCCTCTTAAATGATCCAGATTTTTGTAGATGCGCGTACTGCTCTCAGATGCCCTTCGTAGGTTTTTTTGTTGACCCTCTGATTTCAACAATAGATCATTGCCTTTTTGGATCCAATCAATTTGAGAAACGCAGTTCAAATCAATATCCAAGATTGTTCAATTCCTTTACCCAGAACAATTTTTCACTCAAAAGTATTTTTGTTAGTGGATGCGGTTGCACTTTATTCGAATATTATTTTTTGATCGCCAGGTTGCTGTGTAGATCTTCCGTCTTGGAAATCTAGTGCAACTTATCACCGTACTACGAGCTACAGCAAAGTCGATTAGTTGGAAGCCGTTATCTGTTCTTTCTTCGTGGAGGCTGTGCTTTCCAGATTTTTGCATTGAATTCTCCGAGTACGATTTTGACGTCGTACTCTGGACAGGCTCCGTAGGCTCTATCCAGAAGGTCGTAGAAATCCTCCTTGCTAGACTCCTCAGCATCATCGGTAGGAGCGTGTGCACATATTATACTGATGTTCTGTAATGTGGCCTTGATGCAGATCACAGCCAGGCGATCACTTATTGGTTTGAAATCCATGACTTTCGATCTAAGCCGATTTCCCACGACGAATACATATCAAAATATATGCAATCTTTGATGACAGCTATAATAAATGTCGCAATTCTTTCTCTTCATTTTCCCTGATCCTATCCATCGTATTTCCTGGATCGCAGTAATATCTGCCTTATACTGTGAGAGGACAGATTCAAGTTTCTGAGTTGCATCTGGAGTGTAGAGGGTTCTTTCATTCCAGGTACAAACTCTCAATGCGTAGTCCGTTGTCGTTACGGGTCTGATTACCATAAAAGAGGGTTCATTATCCGAGGCTGGTATCTCTCTCATAACTTTCAAGTTTTTTACTGTGGAGGGGCTGTTAGCCCTCGCACTAACCTCCAAATTTGTTGGGCCGTTGATAAGGTGCCTTTTCCCGATTTTGCACCCGCGCTTACAAGTTTCGCAAGTTATATCTAAAGATATACCCAGTATACGGTGGTTACCACGAGGAGGTAAAGCAAACACTTGGGAAAAGTTGCAGCATAAGCCCCCAGATCCTAAAACACCCCACCACTCTAAACTCAGGAGCGGAAATTTGGAGAAAATTTGATGGTCTTGGTTACGCATTTCCTTTGCCACCAGTCTTTACTGTCTTTTACACTTCTTATCTTAAGGTCAAGCTGATTGTTGTATGTGGACTTACTCCTTTTGCAAATAGTCTTATATTCTGTTTGAGCTCGTAGATAGTTCTCTTTCTCCTCGTGGTTTTCCGTTTTCCGAAAAATATTGAGCAATTTATAACTTTTTTTCTGGTTGTTTCGTACTATTAATTAAACCATTTATTCTTCGGCTTACATTTTGAGCTTCCACTCTGGTTATTTGTTGAGTTCTTTATTAAATCGGTTAAGTCCTTTAGCTCGATTGGATTCTTCTGAATTTTAAGATTCTGCAAATAAAAATTATAAAGAGAGACAAGTTGTATGGAGCCGTGTCTAGTTTTGGACTTCTTGTCAAACTCGTTCATTTGTGCAGGATGACCATGGAGAGTTCGCGCTGCTTCATAAAGGTTCGCAACAACTTAACAGAACCTTTTGATGGAAAATGGCTTAAGAAAAGATGATGCGCTGTCATGCTTTCAAAAGTATGTCCAAACGCTAGCACATTCTAATGACATGGACATGATCGGAAAAACTCAGCGGGATGTCAAAGAGGCTTTTATGAGTATTGAAGCAGAGGCAGCAAAAATAGGTTTAACGGCTAATGAGGGCAAAATAATATACATGCTGTCATTAAGAAAGACCTACGCAACATAGACGTCTCGGTCAAAACTTCCCCATCGACAGACGTAACTTTGAGCAGAGCTTGAGAAAACAGCACCAGCGCTGAGATCAAACGAATAAGCCCACTCTTGAGCGACCAAAGTGCCGCTATATAAGATTCTCATTATCTCCGTCCTGCTATAAGGTGAAGAAGATTGGACTATGGCAAAAGCGGATGAAAACACCTTGGGTCGTTTCGAGAGAAAAGTTCTTCGTTTGAATAGAGAATGAGTGTAGGAAAAGTTAGAACGACGAGCTCTACTGGCTGTTCAGTGACGTCGGCTTAGCGAGAAGGATAAAAGTCCAACAACTTAAATGGCTTAGTCACGTAGAGCGTACGGTAACCAATTCTCCGGCCCTTAAAGTCTTCGAATCCACTTCCACAGGAAAGCACAGTAGAGGAAGAACAAGTTGAAAAAGTGTAAAGTGAGATATCTATGAAGGAACGAAGTTATACGGAAAAGTTTGTAAGGTGAGGCCCAAGGTCACATTATGTAAGTCAGTAAGTTAAATTATTATTTATTGTTCTCGTTAAAAGGTTTTATTTTGTTACAATATTTCTAACCAAATTGTTTGTTGAATCATATTTAATATACCATAAATACATTTGTTAAAATGGCCGCTAATTTATGCTACAGAAAAACCGGATAAGTACCTTTTAAAACAAAGCCGTTTTGCAAATAAATGTGAAATGTTTTCCAATGTTTGAATATTTTTTTCACTGTAATTTCATCTTGATGAAATATAATTCTTCTGTTTTTTTTTTTAATATTTTTAAAACGAAACATGTACGTCTCTTTATTATATTAACTTTGAAGCACATTTTATCTTCTTGCTTATGAAATTTTTATTTTTTGTAATTAAAGAAAAAACTGTGTAGAGTTTTTAAATATTTTATATTGTATATTCATATTCACTGAGTTTCTCTATGTTCCGCTATTTCGATTTTAATAATTTTTAATATTATTCGTTGAACACTTATGTACTGGGAATGAATATTGGCCACATCCCAGAGTTTTGACATTTTTGGGCAATAGTTGTTTGGAAGTTTCCAAAAGCAGTAAAAGTTGCGTTTTTAATTAGCACCAAGGAAATAGATGCGTTTACAAGAAAAGAATCGTATGAAAGGTGATACAAAAGATAAGCTCGTAAGAAGAACCGGAACTTTCATATTCAATAAAATTAACTTCACTTTGTTCATTAAATAAGTTGAGCGAAGGTACTTACCATACACATTTTTTTATAAGCACTTCAGATGTACTCAACGGATTCATGTAAATTAGTCGTTTAAAATAGATGCCGTTTTAAATATTCCGAAGTAAATATCTAACAACCATCACACTAAAGGTACAAAGGTAAAGCAAAGAACTTTAAACATTAAAATTCCGTGCCGTTAAAAGAACTGTACAGGTACTTAACCACACATAAGACCAAACTCTAACTCTCCCTTATATTTAATTCAAGTGATGGCCTAGTATAAATTTGTAGGTATCATCATAATGTAAGTTTCCTAAGGTATATGAGTATAAGGTTCACTGTGTTAATTATACTTATCTAATTAATTTTATTTAAAACAGTTTTCAACATCATAATTCTTTTCAAAAACGCCATTAAATTTCTTTCCTGAACATTAAATGATATACTCGTACCTACAACGCAACCTACCTTGTATAATACACTAAAATTAAGATCATCTGGGATGGAATCCTGCAGTTATTAGCACTTCTATTGTAAGCCTGTGCCAACATCCATTCCCATCATCTGCAGCAGTCATCCTCATCCTCATCCACCAACCAACCACCACATCAAGCAAAAGCAGCAGACACACTTGCCTGTCCTGGCCTGGCCTGGCCCGTTCGTTCATTTCTAATCTTCAATTCTCGAGAGCCTTTGCCGACCTACCTACCTTACCAGCCAACTTACTCTTCTTTTGCTGTCATTAAAACCCATTGGTACTAGGTGCTACAGGCAAATGGACAGGGTGGCTCATTTTTATTTTTCCTATTCACTCTCCCCCACCACATCCCGCCCACAATTCTCACACTCCCTTCAGTTACAAAAACGGGATAGCCAGGACGATGGTATATAAATAGTTATAGATATGTTTTTACATATCCCAACCTAACAAGAATAACGTACTTGCGTGCCGCATAACTTCTCTCATCTCCTTGTAATCTGCATAAATTTTTGGTTGCTTGTAGAACCGTTCTCATGCATAAAATGTTAATTAAAATAATTTCCTCCCGGAACCATAAAAATCCTCAAACACACACACACTCACAATCGGGCATTTAAGGCCGACAGAAAAAAATAACATAATAAAATAAAAGAACGCCAAAAATATATCTACGTTATACGCCGTACGTTACGGTTACGTACCATCCGCATATTACAGCACATCACCGCCCGCCCGGGAACGGGCAACAAGAGTACAAGACCGAGAGCCTTCATCATCAATGGTTAAGCATTTCATTCACAGAGGAGCAACAGCAGAAGCAGCAACAACTATACCAAAAACAAAAACCTCCATTACTTTTCTAGAATCCATTGAGCTCTGGAATTGGTTGGTTAGTGCAAGTGGAGAGTTTAAGAGTGGAGTTGGAGTCCTGTTAAAAAATGTTGGGGGTGTGCTTCTTTTTGGTAGGGAACATGCTTACAGAATAAAAGAAAAACGAGCAAACAGGTTTGTAATATTATGGAATAAAGCTTCCGCATTTCTGAACACAAACTAACAGTTACGCTAAGCGAATGGTTGATGCGACAAAATCCTGAAGGCGTTTTTTCACGCTTCCATAACTGACCTGACCACAACTACACAAATTGCTTCAACTGGTTTTGAACTCCAACTCAGAGATCTGCTTTTCCAGATTACGATATATTTCCATATTAGAAATAGGAAGATGTGGAATGTCAACCTAAGGTATGTTTGTACCTATCCAAGTCCAATTTCTAGGCACTTTTGTTATTCTTTAGACCTCACAGGCCCGTATTCGATAGGAACTGCTCAGAGTTTCAAGCAATTCTAAATGCAGTTATGTGAAAAGTTAATAAGCCGCTCTGAACTAGAGCCCTTATAGGGGCTATTGATCGGTCTGCTAACAGTCATTTTTAAGCTGCTAAAATTTCAATTACCCCCTTAAACAAAATTGTAATAGTACATACTTTAAATATTGTTGAAAATTGCTGCTAGAATCCTATTGGAAACCTTTGAGAGCGAGGGAAGGATTAAGGAGAAGATACTGGTGCACATTGGTCTTAAAGTTCTGATAATCAAAATGAGAGGGAAAAACATAGTTGGCCAAAGCACTCAACATTCTCGATGTGCAGTTTACGAAAGAATAGATGTATTTGAAAGTACGCTCGAAGTTGAGAGCATTTCTGGAAGTGCGAGTATTACAGCTGAATTTTGTAAGTGGTGAAATGCAACTGTCTAATTCGACACAACATTTTTTGTAAAAATATCGATAACACAAAGAAAGTCATGAAACATTTCGGTTGTAGTTCTGTCGCCTATCATTTTTTTAAGCCCTTTTTGAATTATATTCAAGAAATTTAAACTTGTTTTTGGGGCACCTATCCGGATATGTGAGTTGTATTGAAGCTTAGGACGAATGAAAACTAAGTAAGTTACAGCTAGATCAGACGGGGTGAAAAATGTCATGCACCTTGGGAGAAAATCTAAGCACCTAGCAGCATTTTTTGGGAATATCAAATATGTAATCATTCCATAAAAGGTGATCTGTGATAAACATACCGAGTACTGAAATTAGGTTAGTTCATGGATAGCGGCATCGGGTATGGGTTACACTTTGACGAGAACATTGAGTTTTTGAAGCATTAAATTCTACACTTTATTCCCCATTTGAAAATGCTGTCGGGGTGGGAAGTAAAAGAGCTTATCATACGATGCCGTTGAAGTTCCGCATCCGAGGTTACTATCGTCAGTGAAACAGTTTAAAGGATTAAAAGTGGCACACAAGAGATTGGTAGTGAAAATCAGGAAGATAGTCGGAGACAAAATGGAGCCCTGGGAAAAACAGCATTTTTTGTAAATTCCAGAATTGAAAACATCCTATGAAACTTGTATTGAACGTTTATTAAGGTAGTTTCTAATCTTACGAAGAAGAGATTCATCTATACAAAAACCTCGCATTTTCGATAAGAAAGCTTGGTGCCAAATTCTATCAAATACTATTTTCCATCCGCTCGGAAAAAGACCTGTTGAGTAGAAAAGATGGAAAAGCTTACGCACTGAGTTTTCCAGCGTAGAAGAACACCTCTTCAGAAGAATAGGGGGATACTATCCGGATACTCTTACAACTGTACGAATGCGACAGAAGATTCGTTCCGCTTGTAAGAACAGAAGGAATTTTGCAACTCTCTGGTAGCATTCAATTAACAGCAAATCGTGCTACAAGCAAATTGGGTTTATTATTCGAACTTACTTAGGGAGTATCATTGTGGACAAGGTTTGGAACCGAGGATGACGTGGTGGTTCGTACGTGTTTTACAAATGACCAGTTATTTTCCAGTCTTTCTAGCTTGTTTGAACTTATTTATATTTTACTCAGTGGCGTTGGCCTTAAAACAGCGAATACTCACATCTTTGACTCCAGTAACCTCTAAACAGCTCGAAAAAAAGATGAGTTTAGGTTTGATAGGTTTAACAGTACATTCGGAAGAAAATTTTTCACTCCACAGAGAATTAAATATGTACCCATATCTGCGCTAGAATTCACGTCACTATCGAAAAAGTATAGTGACCAGTTAAAGTTCCTGAAGACCGTCTCAGTTGGCTTTCTCATGTAGCCAATTATAAGTGTTACTGTAAGTTCAGCTTAAATGAGCTGGGCTGGGAATAATATATTTTACCGAGGCAGAAAATAGCTTAATACACTCTCCAGCCTAGTAACTTCCTCTACACAAACAATTATTACATTATATTGTTCCGTTGCGACGTAAAGCACCAACAAACAAGCAAACAAACATAACGGACTTTCCCATTTATAATATTAAAACGGATTTTCAGAGCAAAAATTCGAATGCACCACCAATCAATGCCATTCTCGTAATTTAAGAAGGTATAATATGTAGAGTCATTCATATTGGCGAGCACTGACACTTAGATCATTTAAACACAGCTGTCTCTTAAATGGTCGTTTACTGGTTGATTGTGTGTAATTTACGTTGTTAATCGCTGAAAACTATTTAAGCTTAATAACAATGTGCTGATTCAAACGTAGCTAACTTTACTGCATTGCGCTATGATTGGGTTTGATATGTTCCACTAACTACTCAAGCAAATCGGTACAATTGCGAAGAAATTCAAATAGAGTGAAAGCGTCGCTACTGATGTTGTAAGGCCTGTAAATCATCGTAATGCAGGTTTAGCCCATATTATAATCCGAGTTTCCTGACGTCGCAATTAATGGCTGAAACACGCTTCAGCTTCGTGCAGTACACCTTATTATGTAATGTCTTGAATCTCGATACTGGCCAAAACTAAAATACCTGCACTCACCTTACCTCAACTGAACAGTCGAATCCTGTCTTTATCTAGGAATTATTCTAGATCCCAAACTAAACTGGAAAGTAAAAGTCAAAAACTGGTTTTACGCCTGTAGACAAAATATTGTTAAAAAGAGGGGCGTTCAAACGAAAATGAGGCTTAAAGAATCAAACTTTTGCTTTTTCAGATCCAATGGTTATTGCAACACTAGCTTACAGATTCTAGCAGATATTTTTGTAACGAATACCGGCCACAACTTTCTTTATAATGGTGGAAAAATGTCGGGATAAACTATCCAACCTCAAGATTTACCTTCAGTAGTAAGTAAATCTTAAGTAGGTAATATCACTCTTATTTTGGATGCAGGTCGAAGTGACATTGATGGAAATGAATGGGCTGATGAGTTGGAACAGCAATTATGGGCCTTCATAGCTCACTTGTGGAATTGGTAAATATTCTTCTTTGGGCTATGAAGGGCAACATTTTGTCAATTTTTCTGATAGAATATAACCGCAGTGGAATAGTCTAACGGACTGTACCACATCCAGGAAGATATGGCCTTCGAACTTTTATTAAGACCCAGGCATGATATAGTTAGGGTCACTGCAATATGAACCGGACATTGACTGAAAGAAAAGCATGCAGCAAAGCTTGGTATACCTCACAATTCTCACTAACGCAGAAGCGGAGACCAACCTAAAAGGGAAAATGTGATTCACTTTCTCTATAAATGTCGTGCACTGGCGAGAATGTAAAGCCTTGGAAATGCATTTCAGATTTGTATAAACTTTACGAGATAAAAAACTCAAAGACCTGATTTCCTTTTTTGAATGCTATATAAAGAGATGGTTTGGACAATAAAATATGTTTTTGCAGTGTCGAATTACCTACGTTCCTGTAATGGATCCTCAATGTTTAGACAAATTTTCTATAGCATTGAACTTCAAGAGAATATTTGTGCAATGAACTTCTTATTTTTTATTTCTTTACAATTTTAAGGAAATGCTAACCTTACGATATTTTATAATTTCAATATTCTAAAGAGTTTTTCAAATGGAACGGGTAGATTTTGTCGCCCCATGGCGGCCATTTCGTTTGGGTGTCATCTGTCAAATCTTTTGATCATTATTCTGTTGCTTATGCTTAATTATCATGGCAAGTTCCACGAATGAACAGCAAGTTCAAACTTTATAAAACTTTATTGTCGAAATGAGTTTTCGTTAACGCTAACGTTGAGCGCATTGCGTCCATTTTACGGAAAACGTGGTAGCCCTTCACAATCGACTCTTCAAGTTTGGTGGCCAAATTTGAGACGACCAGTTTAGTAAACAATCTACCTACATCCGTACGTTCAAGGAACGTAAGATCGGCTGACAACATCGCCGCGTTTCTTGAAGTTGTACAGCAGAACCCGAGGCAGTCTATTCCTCGCCGTGCACAAGAACTCAGCCCTTCGCAGACTTCAAATTGGTGAATTTTGCCTCGGGACTTGAGCCTACACCCGTAAAAGATCTAACTGACCCAGGAGCTCAAAGTTCATGACCATATAGACAACGCCGTTTGTTCGCTGAATGGGTTTCGAATCGTGTTTGGAAGAGGACCACAATTTTGGCTAATGAATCATCTTTAGTGACGAGCCCCATTTTTGGATGAATGGCTGTGTTCACAAGCACAATTGCCATGGGATGACAGGAACCCACACGAGGTTCAATAGGTGATAATGCATCACAAAGTTACCGTTTGGTGTGGATTTTGGGCCGTCCGCTGTGGCATAATTGGTCAGTACTATTTCGGAAACGCCGTTTGTGAGAAGGTCACCGTCAACGGCGAGCGCTACATAACTAATTATTTATGGCCCAAATTGAACCATATGAACCTATAAACATGTGGTTCGAGCAGGATGGCACTACGTGCCACACAGCAAACGCCATTATTGACATTTTGCGTGTGGGGTTTTTTAAATTCGCAGGTCTATGCAAATAAACCACGATCGACCGACTTCCTTAAGGTAAACATAAGACAGGCCATCGGTCTAATTCAGCCGGATTTATACAGAAGAGTCATTGAAAATTGGACCACTCGTAACCGCCACGCTAAGAATTCGAAGCGGGCATTTGAATGATGTCATATTCCACACTTATGGCATACATGCGCCTTTCAAATAAAAAAATAATATTGTTATTTACCTCACAAACAGCTTGTTTTCTTCCATCTCAATATCTACCCGCCCGTATTGAAAAACCCTTTATTTAAATTTTCTCCAAGAAACTGTTTTCCTTGTTTCAATATCAAATCTACTGATTCTTTTGAAATAGAGAGATTTGCTTTTTAATCGCATATGGTTTTGACTAACTTTAATAAATTCAGATTCATAATTGAACTTCACTTGACTTGACTTCATCCAAAGAAGTGAAGAGCTCCTGAAATCTTTTTCACTAATTCTAGGAATTTCTCTAAATTTCATATTAGTTCCTATTGGGTCCTTTTTATGAAAAACATGAAGGGCAATTTTGTTTTCTCCGTAATATCTTTTCCTTTGGGAATATTTCCCTCGAAAAAAATTTCAATAGAACCTCCGGATATTAGAATATTTCCCTGGAATTTTGTGTTCGATAAACCAATAAATTCCGAGAAAGGATTTTATCCCATGTTTCCAATGTTTTACTCGAAAAAAGGACACATTTTACTTCGCAATAATCCCCATTATTACTTTGCTTTAAATATTAAAACGTTCAAATCCAAATACATCCCTGGCCTTTTTTTTCGGTTCAGTGTTCGTACTTTTCACTTCACTCCAGTGAACGAAGACGGCAACGTCATTTTTGAGATCTGTGAAGCGAAATTCCGCTGCTTGCTTCGTGACAAGGTTTTCACCTGCGACAAACTTTACACGTGTGGCGTGCTGTTCCATTGTGTGTCATTCCATTATCGCAAACATGATGTACATTGTACACTCATAATAGTTGGTTTGTATTTTATTTCCCAGCGGGCTTGGGATTGAACGCACGCAAGTGTTTGGAAACCTACCTCACCATCACCACCCGCACCCAGAAGCCAGAACCAAGAAACGAATATAAGTTGGTTAATCCTCTCATACGAGTATGGCATACCAGTCGCTGCGCCATTTAGTGCCTGGATGGCTAACGTCCTCACCAAGCTCACAACTATACACTTCCACAAGGGACCAAGAGAGCACAAGTAGGTTTACAGCGAGCCCCGAAGCACCAGCCAGCGCGGCTCTGGACGGCTCAGATCTGTGCCTTCCGCCATCATCGTCAGGTGCTCAGCGGTGTGCTCATAACCTTAATCTAATCTAAAGTTTTGTCGCGATAGGCGCGGACGGAAGGTTGGAGAAAAACAAGCTGCTCGATGTTTTTTGAATACCTAATTAAGATAAGTAGGTTGATTAGTGAGCTCATTGGTTGCCAACTCACGGCGGTGGTTGTCCAGGACTGCAACGGAGAAGGGAGGTTCAAATTGTATCCTGACTGTATATATACTGCGTGTGAAAAAGTCTGTGACTTTCCTGGTCCTGGTGAATTAATCACTTAAAAGGGTTGGTTTGTTGTCCTATGTCGGTTTTCTTGTTGTTGATTCTGGGCGAAGCAGTGGTGATGGCTGGATGGCAACCAGTTCAGTGGCAATGGCTCGGGCGGCGGTATTCTGGTGTTGGTGGCAATGGTGGCG
Source organism: Eupeodes corollae (assembly GCF_945859685.1). Classification (NCBI taxonomy): domain Eukaryota; kingdom Metazoa; phylum Arthropoda; class Insecta; order Diptera; family Syrphidae; genus Eupeodes; species Eupeodes corollae. Next base: position 100,034,976 of record NC_079147.1, read on the forward strand.
GTGCCAGAAACCAGAGGCAGTCGTAGTATGTATAGTTGGCTAATTAGTGCGTGTCCTCTACAACAAATTGGGGACTGCACAATTTTTGTAATGGACTCTCGAACCAAGGAACATGTGTGCTGCGGTTCCTGACAGCAATGGTTTATTATCGTGTGGCAGTAATCCACGAGGTGTGTTAATTTTAATCAAAGACTTAAATGTGTGCTGCATATGAGTTGCTGCTTTTATTATTTTCATTTTTAGCTCTGTTGGGTTTTTTTAATTTTTATATTTTGTTGGTAGAAAGGAGCGTGAGGGCGTGTTCGTCAGTTCATGATTTGAATAAATCAGTCATTTTTCTGGAATTATGCGGCACACACAAAGTTGAATAATTTGCACAGCTGGACTTATACCAAAAATGGTATTATAAAGCATCATACATTATATAGCTCACAGCATGTGGCATGGCCTGGCCACGTGGGTTTATGGAGCAGTAAGCTGTAAGCAAAAGGTGAATTTTATTGTGGTTAAAATTTTTTGAAATTTAATTTATTTATTTTCTTTTTTCACACATTAATAAATGAGTGATGAATTATTATGAATTAAAGTAGAGTAATGCAATGTTGTGGGTTTTAATTTAGGAAAATTTGAGGAGGTGTACATTTGAGGGGGAAGATATGCGTTTTAATAGAAAATGGAAGCTTTGTTCGTGGATTGTTTATGGATGGTGCGATGGATTGATTTATTTTTCCAGCAGCAAACAAATTAGACCAACGATATTTAGAAATGGTAGGTCTCCTAAAATAAATTACCGGAAGCTCTAGAGGCCTCCAAAACAAAGTTCCTTTGTGTATGGATTCGTCCTTGGGGGTATGATTAATCAAAAAGTCTTGAATAGTAATGGTACATAGTCACAAAATGTTAAGCGTTCTTTTAAAACCAAACTATTATATTGGATTTTGATTGTTCGCTAAAATGTCACTTCTTAACGAATGTCGACATGATTTGAATAATTGTGACGATTATTAATAGACTTGTATTAATTACAGGATTTGGAAACATGTTGACGCATTTTAAAGCGTACAGACACAGACTGACGTACAGCCGCATGTGGACAAGTTTGACAACGTAGACATTTACTCTTACATCTAAGAATTTTCGGAAAGTAGTTAGCTAATTGCAAGCCTCAAACTACGATCAGAGGCTCATCATAAGTGCATGTGTTAGTTATTACTGAGAAAATAATACAATTATAGCCTAACACACGCACAAAGATTGTGTTGTAATCTTTCTTGACTATAAGTTGAGATAACTTTTATAATGTTGTCAATATGGAATTTTAGTGTGTATATGTAGAGTGCGGCCAATGCAGTTTCAAGATAAATCATGTATTTTGATGTATTTTTAGGTAGCTGAAATATATTTTTAATGAAGAATCTTTGAAGCTTTTCGACTTCCTGGTTTTCTTGAAAACCCCAGACCAGGGCTCCATGGCACATCATTGAACGTAGTACCACCTCATAAACTTTGTATTTGGCTGAATTCGGTACCTCTTTCTTTTTTAATAGTAGATTCCAACTAACATTAATTGTATTTTTTGTTGTGACAAGTTTTGATGCAAGATGTTGTTTTATATTAAAGGATGGAGTTACATCTGTCCCAAGGTATTTGTAACTTTTGACGACCTCAATATTTTCTCTACCGTAATACCATTTCTCTTTTTGTGAACAACTTCCTCTCGTATATCCCGCTATCATAACTTTAGATTTATCTATGTTGATAGTAAGATTCCAAAAATTACAATATTCCTTCAACTTATTAATCATCTTTAAGCTTTAAAGTGATTCAGCAAGTAGTATCAAATCATCAGCATAAAGAAGAGATTCTATTACTGTACTAGCTATGTTGATTCCGGCAGGTAAATAAGATGTCACATCATCTATGAAAAGGACAAACAACATGGCGCTCAATAAACATCCTTGTTTTAATCCAGTTTTAGTTTCAAACCATTCTGATTCTTTTGTTCCATCCTCTAATGCTGACTTAGAACCGTTGTAAAGTTCTTTAATTATTCTTAAAATTTTTGTCGAAATTCCCAGTTGGTTTAATTTGAAGTAAAGAGCTTTTCTATCTATAGTGTCGAAAGCGCCCTTGAAATCAATGAAGAAAATGTATAATTTGCGTTGACGGAGTTGGAAGTCCTGGATAATTGTATTTATCACGAAGATATTATCTCTTGTCGAGAAACGTGAGCGGAAACCCGATTGGTATTTACTGAGGAGGTTATTTCCGTCTACCCATTTTTTATACGTGAAAGTAACACTGCTGTTTGCTATTGCGTTTGTAAACGAAATACCTCTTTAATTTGTTGGATCATTTAAGTTTCCTTTCTTATGTATGGGAAATACTAAAGCTTCTTTGAAAGAGTCAGGTACTTGGCCCGTGTTAAAAATAAAGTTAAAACTTTTTATTTTTCGAAGAAATTGGTTTGTTGCGTTTTTGTAAAATTCTGTTAGGACGCGATCTGGTCCTGCAGCTTTCCCTGTTTTTGCTTGTTGAACTACCATAATTATTTCATCTAGCGATATATCTTCTTTGTTTTATTTAAGTCAGTATTAACAGTCCTTTGTTGGAGAGATTGCATTTGAAAAAGCAGAATACGATGTTCATAGGGAGGCAGATCATAAGGATCACCCCAAGGAAGACCCTTAGGGGCAAAGCGAATACAATTATGTTGAATTGATTCAATACGTTTTTTATGAATTTCGTAATAGGGAGCCCATACCTGCGAAGCATATTCAAGATGAGGACGAACATGACAATTGTGCAAAGAAAGAGTAACATAGGGATCATTGAACTCCTTTGCACGTTTTATAAAACCAAGCGTAGAACTTGCCTTATTGACAATAAAATTAATGTGATGAAATAAACACCTAAATCTTTAAATGTGGAGACACGACAGTGTTTTTGCTGTGATATACAATAACCAAATACGCTAACGATTCGTTTTTTAATAAAAGTTATCGTCTAGCATTTTAAAGGGCAAGGCTATTTTTCCCACACCATAATGTGAAACTATTAATGTCTTCTTGTAAAAGGATACGATCATGGGTGGACTTTATAATCTTAAAAATATTCATGTCATCAGCAAAAATGAGAACTTTACTTGAACGTAGACATGACGATACGTCGTTAATAGACAGGATGAACAGAAAAGGGCCAAGATGGCTTCCCTGGGCCTGGGAACACCAGATTAAGCAACAAAAGGTTTTGAAAGACAATTTCAAAATTTTACCTCATAGGATCTGTTTTCAATATATGATTTGATCCAATCTAACAAAAATGGTGGAAAACCAAGAGCTTTAAGTTTAGATAAAATAATTCCGTGGCTTTGGAAAAGTCAGTGTATACACAGTCAACTTCATAACCTTGTTCTAAAGCGTTTGAACATATTATGTTTGATAATGTGAGAAGATTTGTAACGGTTGATCTTTTTCTCAAAAAACCATGTTGCTATTCGCAAGTGAGAATTTTACTAAAAAATGCTACACTTTCAAAAACAACTTTTTTAAACAATTTTGTAATGCAAGAAAGCTTTGCAACTAAAGCTTTACTACACTTTTTTAGTACTATCGGGGGAATACCATCGGGACCGGCTAAGCAGTCATAATTCAACGCGGTTAAAATACTGTGTACACAGAGATGTAACTCCAGCTAGTTTGCGAAAAGAAGTGAAGATTATAAAAATATACTTCATCAACTTCTACAGAACTATTAACAAATGACTCACGGAAATTTGTTTCGAAATCGTTACAGATATCAACAGTTTTATCTAAGGAAAGGTTCTTGTAAGTGAAGTTAACTGGAAAGCCATCTGATTTTTTCTTCAAGTTTACATGATTCCAACATTTTTTATTATTCTCTTTCAAAGTGGTGCCTATATCAGTAACATAAATAGCATAATATAAAAATTAGAAAGAGACTTAAATTCGTTAAAAAGTTCAACATAAAAGAGAAGTTGATTCGAGAGAGAGTTTTGAGATTAGTTTTCCATGCCTTCTTTTTTTTGTTACGCAGTAAACGAAATTTGTGTACCAAGGGTGGCTAAAGTTTGTATTTCGTGATTTCTTTAAAGGCACATTCTTTTCTTAACAATTATTTAGGATCTTATATAGATTTGAAAATGCTTCGTCAATATTAGAACATGCTAAAGTATCAGCAGCTCCAGAAATGGTTAAATCTTCAGACAACAACTGGAAATTAGCTCTTCTGAAATCAAAATTATATAAGAAATCAAAGGAATTACTGTGTTCAGTAAGATGATTACATAAGTCAAGAAAAAACTCCAAGGGGGGTGATATTTATCAATATTAGTAATTCTTGATCTAGATTCTAGAACAAGAGTACTAATAGCGTCAGAAGAAAATACTAAATCGAGAAGAAATAGTTCCTATTGTGATGAAGTAAGAAAGGCTTCAAGGTAGGATTCCTCTATGGATGGAATCCAGTCAATGTGTGGTAAATTAAAATCACCTAGAAGTAAATTATTGGTGTCCGAGGACAAACTGATAAGAAATTTTAATGCCAAATAGAGTTCGCTATAAACACACTATACATTTTTTGGATTAATGGATTAAAATGAAAAAAGTCTTAGTCTGTACAAATATCTTTACACAGACTAGTTCAATTGATAATTTAAACAGAAAAGATACAGAAGACGAGAAATGTGTATTTTTTACCCCTATGATAACACCCCCACCTTAATCCTTTGTATTATAAAAATGACGATCATTTCTGTAAGCTTCAAACTCTTAGCTGAAAAGTTCTGTGTCGAAAAAGCTTGAATTAAGCCAAGCTTCTGTCAAAACTAATGCGTCGTGTGGGAATGATTGGGAGTTAAGAAAAATGTCAGCAGTCCTACTACGAAGTCCCCTTACGTTTTGGTAAAAGAGGGCAAGCCTGTTAGGTTTTTTGACATGGTCTTTTTTGTGTAAATTATTTGACCAAATTCTCTGCGGGTCATATATTTGTATTACAAATGGAATCGAAGGATATTAACACTTAGCCCCGGGACATACTGGCATCATGTTAACTAGAAGTGGCGCTGTGGTATAGAAATGCACAAAATCTAAGATAGGTTTCATGTTGTCTATACAGAATGCAACACACAATATTAATAAGTGTTTGCAGAGCTTTTTGTTTGCAGAGCTTTTTATAACACTGCTGTCGAGGAAAGTGTGGTCTAAATACTTAATATGGATGATTCATTACATATGAAAGCATTCCAATGGTTTTCTTAAAATGCCGTATTTAAGAGCTAAAATACAAGAATTTAGATTGGTTTGGCTGCATTTCACGCAGAAATGTTAGAAGTTGTGTTGGCATTTTTATAAATACGAAGAACGCTACAAAATTGATTGAAACTGAAACCTTTTATACTAAATTACTATTCATTATGTTTTTGAATAAGCCATTAGTTAAGCGAAAGTGTCAGTTTTGCTGTATCCAAAACATTTTTACTTCAAAAATGAGATTTCTCCAAATTTATTAATTCTTTAATCAATAGAAATTAATAAAAAAATGAAAAAAAAACTATAAAAGAAAACTTAACACTATTATTGTACTTACTTTACTTAGGATGGCACTACAGTCCGGGAAGGACCTGGGTCTCAACCAACATGCGTCTTCAGCCAGCTTGGTCCCTAGCTAACTGTCTCCAGTTTTGCACACCAAGTTGGTTGAGGTCTTCACCCACCTGCGTGCTCCACCTGTGCCGAAGTCTTCCTCTTTTGTGCCGTAACTTGGGATTGGATTCGAAGACCTTCCGGGCTGGAACGTTATAATGTCCATCTGCTCTACATGACCGTTGGACGTAACCTTTAATTCTGTTAACTAGTTCAGTGTCGCTGTACAGCCCCTATACAGTTCGTCGTTATATCTACTCCTCCATTCTCCATCTATGCAGACGGGACCAAAATTCAACCGAAGGATATTTCTCTCGTAGCATATAAATACAGTCTGATCTTTCCTTGACAGGGTCCAGGCCTAAGCGCCATAAATGAGAACCGGGATGATTAATGTCTTATAGATAGTGATTTTAGATGCTCTAGAGAGTACTTTACTACTAAATTGTCTTATAAGTATTTGATTTTAGCGCTGGTGTCGTTGTCTGAGTTTATAGCGGTTCCTAGGTAGACAAAGTCCTTAACTACCTCAAAGTTATAGCTGTCCAAGGTGACGTTTTGACCAAGACGTCGTTGTTAACTTCCCATAGAAAGTTATTGTAATGGGTCCGATTTGTCAAATTGAAAATTTTGACATTTCTCGACGTTTCAAGGTCCCTAGAGTCGAAATAAAAGATTTTTAGAAAGATGTCTGTGCGTGCGTCCGCAGAAAGATGCAGAAAGGGCTCTCAAAAAAATTGCGTGGGTGGTTTTTTTACCATAGCAGTTTGAAAAAAAGGTGAACATTTTGGTTAACCCTAAATATCTTACAAACCAAAAATGGTAGAGACTTGAATTAAATTGTATATAATATATTGTAACGTGATACCAAACAGATATATTTTTTGAAAAAAAATCAATATAACGGTTTTTTTAATAAATCAATAAAACTGAAAAAAAAATTTTTCACCTCCAAAATTTTACGGCTGAAATATGATTTCATCTCTAAAATAATTTTGTGTAACGAAGAATAATGTTTTTGACATCTGATAAAATTTTGAGAAAAATCTAATTGACAGTTTTTTTTATAAAAAATAAAAATTAAAAAAAACCATTACTCAAAGTTCGTAAAAAATGAATATCGATTCAAATATCTTTTCAAAAACTTGAAATTAAGGCTTGAAGCTTATTTTATCTTATAAGAAATATTGTTTTCAACATTTTGAAAAATGTTCAAAAAAATCGAATTGACAGTTTTTTACAAAAAATTAAAAACCGATAAAAAATTAACAAAAGTTGGTAAAAAATGATTTTCGACTCCAATATCTTTTAAAAACTTTGAGATAATAGCTTCTAACTAATTTTTTTCTTATAAGTAATATTGTTTTCAACATTAGGACAAATTTTGAGAAAGATCGAATTGGCAGTTTTTTTTTACAAAAAATACAACTCTAAAAAAATACAAAACTTCGCAAAAATTTACTTTCGACTCAAATAGCTTTTCAAATATTAAAAATATTGGCTTCAAACTTATTTTATTTCACAGAAAATTTTGTTTTCGATATTCAGTAATTTTTATATAAAAATCCAACAGTCCGTTTTTTCATAAAAAATAAAATCAACAAAAAATAGTACGCAAATTTTGTAAAAATTGATAAGAGTTAATATAGACAAACTTTTAAGCAAGACAAATCGACAGACGGGATGGGAAGTTATCAGTGTGGGTCCCATCCCAGCCTCTTTTTATTAGTTGTTTTTGAATATCGTTGAATTACTAATAAATCTGGATATAAAATCTTTGGTAATGCAACTTAGTAATTGTTACCAACGTTTTTCCTTAACTCGTGCCTAGAAGTTACTTCCACTTCACATCCTACTTTGTATGTTTTCCATAAAACCCAATTTTCCTATAAATTATTATATTTACATACTTGATTTTGAAAATGTATCTGTTGAAGAAGCCCCTAATTTTTTTTACAGTGAATTAGACTATTGAATGTCACTGCATGTCCCTTCTTATTGATGAAAAGTTGCCTCATCAGTCCCGCCTTGATGTAATCGTAGGCTTTGATCTGGGTAATCAAAAGATCAAGCTGTTGGAAATATTTCTTCGCTCTTAATGCCCAACTGACTCCTCTGAGCCTTATCTTCATTTCAACAACCTATACAATTCTCTCTACCAAGAATATTTACATAAAACTTAAGCTGACCTTATCTACGATCCCAAATCTTTCTTTTAGTTCGTTCACTAAAGAATGTCATATGGGTATCCATCCTCATTGTTTTTCAATAATGAAATATCCAATGATAATATAAAAATAGCTAATTACTTTGTATTATATTTTAAAAATTCATTCTTACAAGAATCTTTTAGAACAGATCGGACCTATTTTGAATATTTACCGAAATTTTCATTGAGTCCTTTTTTACCCGACTTCATTCTTCTGATGAACGCACTACGGGACCTGAAGGTGTTCCTGCCATTTTAATACATATACTCCCTTTTCTCTATCTAACATTTTTCATTCATCTCAAAGAACATTTCCTATGGAAAACATCTTTTATAACTGCAATAAACAGGAAACCGAAAGAGGAGGTGATAAACTATAGACAAATCGGTAAACTTTCTCATATGCCAAAAATAATTGAAAGCATTTATATGAACTACTCAACATCCATTGCAGATCTCCAATCACCTTATCACAACACGGCTTCTTAAAAAACAGATCTATCACCATAAATAGTTGGTTTCATTTACTCGAAGAGCTTTAAAAAATGGGAATTCATTTGATATGGTCTCCATTGACTTCAGCATAATGTTTGACAAAATTTCTCATAATCTTATAGTCTTCTAACAACTCTCCTTAGGTTTTAAACCTATTTATCTTAAGTAGATTACTTCTTACCTATTATTATTATGTCTGATTTAGATCCGCTCATTCTGATCATACTCAAGGTACTTTTGGGGTTCCGCAAGGCAGTCACTTAGGCCCTCTTCTCTTAATCCTTATATTTAAATGGTAATTAAACGTTATAAAATAGTCCTTAACGCTGATGATCTTCCTGATTTATGAAATCTTTCATTTTAACACTTGAAGGCTTATCTCTCCTCCAAACAGATCTCGACAATTTCTCGACCTGGTGCACCAAAAATAGCTTAGGGCTCAACGTTAGCAAATGCCAGACAATGAACTATTCGATGTAAACACATTAAAGTAGCTCCCATTCATTACCATATACATAATTATCCCGTACATGTAGTAGAAAACATAAGAGATTTTGTGTTTTCATGTGACAGCAAACTGCATTGTATGTAAGGCCAACTCTACATTAGGTTTTGTTAAAAAATGGTACAAAAACGTGACCCGATCGCTTTACATGACGTTTGTTCGACCTTGAATATGCGTCACATATCAAAAATATAGAGCATCCCACTTACTTTGGAAAATCCTTTGATCTTACCCTTATATCGTGATCACCTCATAACAGCAACGTAGAGAAATTGCTGAAATATTGTTCAAAGGTCAGCTTCTCCCTGGCACAGCTGGGTGTTCCGTAACCTGAGAAACCATCGACTCTTTTATTTACCAACTCACCACACATCCTATGGCTTTAACGAACCTCTGACCCCTATGCTTCAGTTGGTTAGTTCAAATACAAATTCATTTAACTTCAACATAAGCACCTATCTATAACCTCAAACTTTAAGTTACAGTATTAGCTTGAATTATGCGAAATAATTACCCCAAGTGAATTCTTAAAAAACTATACAAATTTGTAGAAAGTGCTTTTGTTTTATCGATTCCTGAAACATGACACAACACTTCTATTCATTAATCTGTATCTAATATGCCTTAAGTTCTTATTATAAGACTTTCTTCAAAAACATGAACTTGATATATTGAAAAATTATTCATTACAAAACATTCCAATTATGCTCTTGTTTCAAATGTCTCAGAAATAAAATGATTACTGACACAAATACCTTGACTTTCGCCTCTTCTATGGCTTCTGTTCATGGCTACAATTCTCGTTAAATTAGAGAGATGTGGAGTGAAGGCGGTAGCCTATGCGGATGATTTGGTGCTATTGGTGTCAGGAAGGTACACCTCTGTGATTAGTGAAATCACGGAGTCAGCTTTGAAGAAAGTTAGCAGCTGGGCCACGAGTGGACTAGGAGTTAACCAAAGTAAAACTGAACTGTTGCTCTTTACCACCAAAACTAAAGTACCGCCCTTCACACTACCTCGACTCAACGGTCAAATCCTATCATTGTCTTCCTGTGCAAAATATTTGAGAGTTATACTCGACCCTAAACTAAACTGGAAACTAAGTATTGAAGTACGGGTTAAGAAGGCCTGTGTTGCTTTCTACGCCTGCAGCAAAAGTGGGGACTTCAGTCGAAGATGATTTTATGGACGTACACAGCCGAAGTACGTCCAACTTAACATATGGGTCGATTCTGTGGTGGCCTGCTACTAGCAAAGCCTATAATATTGATAAGCTAAAGAAGGTTCAGAGAACAGCTCGTGGGCACCACAGGGGCCATGCGTACTTGCCCAACGCACGCCTTAAACGTCATTTTGGATCTTCTACTAATCGACCTTTTTATTAAATACATAGTTTCCTGCAGCGCTATTAGGCTGAAGGAATCAAATAGCTGGTTGTCAAAACCTTACGGTCACAGCAACACTACGAAATTAATTCCCTCAGATATTATCTCGGTAGACACTGACTACTGCACTCCTACTTTGAGCCTTAGTAAGGGTTTAAAGGTTATTTTCCCATCGAGAGAAGATTGGGAGGATGACTTCGTGTCGAAAGGTTTCGACACAACCACCTTTACTGACGGTTCAAAGATGGAGTGCGAAGTTGAACTGCTGGTAATAAGGGAGGCATGTAAGATACTTAAACAAAGCCCAAACCAAAACCGAAATGCGGCTATCTTTACAGACAGTCAGGCAGCTGTCAAAGTCATTAACTCGGACACATCCTCATCTAAATTGGTCCAGCAATGTCGCGATGAGCTTGCGAGCCTGAATATTAACTTCGGTGTCACCCTGATCTAGGTTCCGGGCCATAGTGGTATGGTGGGAAAAGATCAGGCTGACAAGCTAGCCAGGCAAGGATCGGCCCTTCATAGCTCACTTGCGGAAATGGTTAACATTCCTCTTGGTGCTATAAAGGATAAAATCTTTTCTATCTACCAAACTGAATCAAACCGAAGGTGGAGCAATTTACCCAACTGCATTATATCTAGGAAGATATGGCCCACCTATAACAAAACCCGTACAAACGATCTCCTATGCAGGCCAAGGCAAGACATAGCCAGGATTGTTGCAGTTTGTACCGGACATTGGCCTATAGGAGTTCATGCGGAGAAGTTGGGTATCTCCTACAACACCTTTTGCCGTAGTTGTAGTGACCAAAGAGAAAGTGAAACGATAATCCATTACCTCTGCAAATGTCCTGCTTTGTCAAACACTGGACTGAAATGCTTTGGAAAACATTCTTTCACGAACTCAATGAGCTATCTGAAACAAAGATTAGAGCTTCTCTATAAATCTGTCCCTTTCAATCAAAGGTCAAACGAGTTTTTGGTATCAAAACGGCGCACTACAGCGCTAATTGGATCTCAGGCTAGGTTGCCTTGAGATCGCCATTTCTACCTACCGTAACTGGTAAGACATTGCATTTAGACTTTTTTGACCAGTTTCCTTTAGATTTTTTACTCGTGAAATATCCAAATATCTCAAAAATGGAGTTCTTCGATCCACAAGCTTCCAATATTGAAAAACTCACAAAAAATAACTTTAATAGCAAATCTTACTTTATTTTATCAAAATGAAAATTTTATATTTCTACTTGAAAGCAATCACATTCAACTTCCTCTTCCTCTTATTTTACCACCACTGTTTGATTTTATGCACCACTGTTTTTACAACAGGTACTTTAACCGCATAGGGCTTGGGTACTTTAACCGGCACATACTTTACCACTTCATAGGGCACATGTTTCTCCACCGGTACGGGAACATGCTTTTCAACAGGATACGGCACCAGCTTTTCAACCGGAATCTTGAGTTCCCTCTCGACAGGGACTTGGATTTGTTTTGTTATGGGGATGTGTATTGGGACGGGCCGACGGATTGGCACAAGGATGGCATTCGAAACGGGTATCTGCACTGGTTTAGCATAGGGTATATGGACCTTCTTGACAACAGGATAGGGAACGTAGTTAATTACATCTGTATGCTGATGCTGAGAAGTGGTTAGTTCCGGATGGTTCTGATGATAATCAATGGATGAAGACCCTTCATTACCACTAGCCGAATAATAACCATCACCGCCGCCACCATCGGTGTTCTCAGACGATTCCTGTCCATATTGATGCGAGAAATTATTTTCCCTGAACTTATCAATGTCGCTTTGATGTTGATGATGATGGGGAACCTCATATGAATGTTCTGACTCCTCGGACACAGGAGACTGATGGTATATCCTTGGTTGATAGCCAGCAGAGATGTGGCTTTGTTGTTCGTTGCTGCTGCTGCTGCTGCCTCCTCCCCCACTACCAGAACTGCCGCTGTTCCCGTATCGATTTTGGTTGCTGCCGTACGAAATTGGATGGTATCCTATAGACTCTTGTTGCTGGTCGTGACGCTGACCAAAGTCATTCATTCCAATGACGCCGCTGCCACTTCGCCCTCCACTGCCACTGAATCCTTTTAGATAATCAGCAAGTGTGTTCGCAACTGCATTATCCTTTGTAGAAGCATACTGACCGCCACTGCCACTGTACGTTCTGTCTCCAACTCCCGTGGTCGCAGAGTTATAGTTATCTGCCACTATTCCAGCTGCACCATAAACCAAATTTGCAGCAAGCAGTTGCCATGTTACCAGTGACAACGATAGCATCAGTCCTCTTTGTCGTGTCTCCTGAGGGAAGCGACCGACGACGTCCAGGTTCATATGTAGAAGAGCGGGAAAAGGGAACCGGGAGAGTAGGTAAAGAACATAAAATATATTAATCTCGAAAATGTGATGAAAAAAAAGACACTTTTCAACTTACAATATTCATGGTTGCGGCAGAGTGAAATAATTTAACCATATAGTCAAGTCGTGTCGTAGAGATGTGATGCCTCCTCTACAGTGGTCCTGGCTGCTGTATTGTTCTGCACTGCCGGAGCTGCACTTTTATATATGACGTGTACCCCTGAAGATATCGCTGAATGTTCATCCAAAAACATGAACCAAATTCCAATTCCCAAGTAAAATGTTGCTAGGTACGTAATAACAAAAGGCTGTTGCCTCTTGGTCTTGGCAGCGGTAAAGGTACTTCCACTCATACTACTTATCTGCGATGGCAATTATTATTATGCGGATGAAAGTGAATTGAAAACCTTCGCCGTGAGTTAGATGCTTCGCAATTTCAACAATCGAAGCAAACAAATTCGAAAGACAAAGTTGAGTCTTGTGAATTGAGTACCTACCTTCAAACCTACCTGTACCTATGGTGAATGTTTTGTGAATTGGAAAGTCTATTCTGCGCGTCTGACAGGAATAGAAAGAGCATATAGGAATAGATTTGACTTTCGCTGTATTGGATCAGAAGTACCTTACTTATCTGTAAGGTAGCGCAGCGCATTATTGAATTTATGCAATCTTAGATTACATAGTTCGGGCTCTAAAGCTGCACATTAGTCATTTTACATACATCAATAATTTGATAAAAAGCAACTGGGTGAAAACTAAATGGTTTGTGTTTAAAAGCTTAACAGATCTAGAGTTTTCATATCTTAAGATATTGGGGGTGAAGAAAGTTGAAAGAATTGTGGACCTTAATCATCCAATTGAATTTTTCTTTTGGCATATTTGAAAACGAAAACACTTATTTGTTCTCATTTTGTTTGTTTTTGAAGGTATTTGTTTGGTTTTTTTGAGGTATTTTATGCAAAGTCTTAATTTCTAAGACTTTACGGGTTGGAGCACTAGTTTCCATGCGACCTCCGTGAATCAGCCATCTCAGTCGTTGGAAAGTCGCTGTTAAGCTCGTACATATCGTCGTCCCATCTTATCCTCAACTCACTTTCTTTGAAAAAGTGCTTGAAGCTTTGGTCACCATCTTCACACAGCGCTCAACTGCTTGAGTGTGACAAGGGTAGTTTAAAAATGACATGTCGATTGGAGTTTTTTTTTGTAGAATGTCTTCTAAATCCTGATCACTCATTTTCTCCAATAATGGGGTGCTGTAAGTTGTGATCCGGTTCAGATAATTAAGTCAATATAATCTTTGGCATTGAAGTTTAATTTCGGTGGTTTAAAGGCTCTAATTGAAGACCTATGTTTTTTCTAGCTTGGATAATTCTTCTTAACCCCATTTCTCTGATATTAGGTCTTTCATCACAAAGCATTGCCATTGATATGTTATCCGGATGTGCAAAATAATAATTGCGTTGAATAACGGGGTCATTTATTTCTCTTACGCTCCAATTGAAGCGTCTTGACAAATTTACTAATTCGAAAACGTGACTTGGACCATTTTGAAAAGAACTGTCTTGTTCACAATGAACCGAACTGGGCCATACACCTTTACAATGTATTCTGCAATTTTCACTCGGATTAGATGTGGCACCATAAAGCCTTTAGAATTCTATTGGTAGTTTTCAACCACCTAGAGTGTGCCATTTTTCCTGGGTTTCTGTTGTAGAAATTTCTAGGACAGGATCCTTTACTTACAGCGTCACAAATCTGAAACAAATATTTTTGATCCGTACTTAAAGTATCTTGGAATTCTTTTGACAAAGCAGGTAGGTTCCTTGGGATTGGTCTAAACTCAATAACTGGAAGGTCACAACAATTTTCCAGCGCCTTTCCAATGTGTCCTGAATAGATAAAAGGTCCTAATGTAGTTCCATCCAATTCAATAAATAAATGACGCAGATGCAATTCATTAGCATGTAGTTGGCATATGAACCATTGCAGTGGTCTCCCCAGCCAGTATTTGTAGCAGTACCATCGCAACCAACAACAGACAGTTTACTTACAGTTCTCTGTCTGCAAGAAAGGAGTTAATAGAATCCGCTATAGTTTTGCCTTTTCTAGAGAATATGGTAAGATGTCCTGGGTAGTTTGAACCCGGCTGCGTTATTAGTGAAATATATTCCATTACTAAAGTCACTCTGTAAAATCGTTGGTCTCGTTTTTCACAAACCAATGTCCTGTCTTCTCTTCCATCGAAATAAATGCTTTCAATGTTCGAAAGACAGTCTTTAGTTTGGAGAACTTCTCTTTGTCGTGGCCCTACATACTTTTCTTCTATCTATGACGTTTTCGGCATGTGCTGTAGGTAGGTACCAAGCCAACATTCTGTAAGACTGCACTTGCAACTGCTGCAAGTGCCAAAATTTGGGTAGTATTTTTAGCATGATTTTTAACAAATATCTTGAGAACGGCTCATCAAAGTTTTAAGCTTTTAGTATTATTTCCATAGAAAATTAAATTGTCTTTCTTTTTTATCAAAAATACTTTTTTGTATGATTTATACTTTTAGACTTACAGAGCCGACAAAAAAAAGTGTCCATTTCCCCTATTTCTCAGACCTTGAGCTGTAGCATAGAGCTAAGAAAAGTGAAAAATATTTTGTACGTATAGTTAACGTAATTATGGAATCTTTAAAAGCTATTAGAATTTGAAAATCAAAAACAAAATTTGACGCTCCACCCAAAGGCACAGAAATCTCTCTAAAAATCTTTTATTTCGACTGCAGGGGCCTTAAACAATTTGTCAAAATATGCTCTGAGCGATGTCAAATTCTTGAGCCCAACGAATGTGTAGACTATATTTTTTATTGCCTGTGTACGTGGGGGAGAAGTAAAACCATATAGGTGTTAACGCTCTTAGAGTTTTGATCAAAGTTGTCCGTAGACAACTTTTGCAGACGTTGCTTGTTCGTGTACTTTACCATAGTGAAAACTTTGGCTTTCAGTCGATTGTTTTTTATTAAAACAATGATATTCAAGTCAAACAAAATAACTTTATAATTAAAATTCAACTTTACCTTACATACTATACATATTGATAGATTATTCTCCATGCCTTTGTTTAACCTTTTGGGTGAACGCCCAAGCTCAAGCCCATCTAACCTAAACCTGATGATGATGGCAATAAGCAACTGCAACATCGACGATTGCAGATCAACCCAACCGGCTGCTTCTGCTACTGCCGATGCCAATGCCGCCGCGCCAGTTGCTAGCAGATCCAGATCCAGATGCAGAGTTACAAGTTGCAACCTTCAATTTATTTGAAGTAAAGTGTAGCATGGTTAAGGAATAATATGTCTGCGTTTTCAGCACCTTTTCAAATGAGACTGCCAATTATTTGGTAAAATGAATTGTTGCACGTCTACGGTCGTCGTAGTTTTGATTCAAGTGGAATGATGTTACAAAGTTATAGGGTGTAGGCAAGGTAATTGGCTTGGCCCGGCCCGGCCAGTCGCTCTTAGTAATTGGCGGAAGTAAGGCTATGCTATAGCAATTTCATTTACAGTGAAGTATAAGTTTTATATCTCTTTGAGTTGTTAGTTTGAATAGAAAGATTTTATAGCATTTACACTTGATTTTTACTTTGTAGGGAATCCTTCAATTACCTACTATTAAATTGTTTAAAATACAAAATGAATACTTTCATTGGAAAATGTAAAACAAGT